>NC_081344.1:54155157-54276504 GCF_029784015.1 Lycium ferocissimum
ATGAATACGTTAATTTTGCCCCCAAAAAAAAAATTATAACCTTGTACTTAACTTCCCGCCATTGACTCGGAATATTCAAATGTACAAAATGCGAGGTGTAACAGTATAAGTTTATTTGAGACCTTTATTTATTTAAATAATTATTTATTTATTTGGTCTTCCCCCACAACAGGTTCTGGACAAAAGCCTTTGGACTAATACGACCAAACAGATATGGCTATTCCAGCCGAGTGCTGACGAGTCATTTTTTTGACCACTAGTTCTCGTGTTCGAATCTTGCGAGTCTCACTTATTTTTGTTTTATTAATATTCACAACTTGGTTGATCCTTCAAGTTGTTTCATCTGATTGTTAGTTAGGCGAAACATAGGAAAACTAGTTATGGTGTAGTAGCTAGTGCTTTGCGGGATAGTGCCATTTACCAAGTCACAAATCTTCTCACGTGCAATTGTATAAAATCATCAAAGGTCATTTAGTGGTGTGTATTATGAGTTGATTTGAGCCATTTCTTTATTTAAATAATAATTTATTTATTTGGTCGGCCCCCATAAAAGGTTCTGCACAAATGCATTTGGACTAACACGAATAAACAGAAGTGACTATTCCAGCCAAGTGGTGACGAGTCATCTTTTCGATCACCTGTTCTCGTGTTCGAATCCTGTGAGTCTCACTCATTGTTGTTTTATTAATATTCACAACTTGGTTGATCCGTCAAGTTGGTTCATCTGATTGTCAGTTAAGTGAAACATGGGAAAAGAAAGGAAATAGAGGATTTAGACAATAATAATCACTTTTTGGTGTGCAAAAGCCACATATGTTATAACATGTACAACCAAGCTGTTTTGGTTGAGTTTTACCAAAACATTTACTACTCAAACACATTTCCGCATTTACATAACTTACTCCTGCGTTGGACGAACTAGTTGTGGTGTAATAGCTTGTGCTTTGCGGGATAAGTCCATTTACCAAGTCACAAATCTTTTCACGTTCAATTGTATAAAATCATCTAAGGTCGTTTAGTGGTGTGTATTATGAGTTTATTTGAGCCATTTATTTTTTAAAATAATAATTTATTTATTTGGTCTGCCCTCACAACAGGTTCTGAACAAATACATTTGGACTAATACGACTAAACAGATGTGGCTATTCTAGCCGAGTGGTGACGAGTCATCTTTTCTACCACCAGTTCTCGTGTTCGAATCCTGCGAGTCTCACTTATTTTTATTTTATTAATATTCACGACTTGGTTGTTCCGTCAAGTTGTTTCATCTAATGGTCAGCTAAGTGAAACATTGGAAAAAGGGAGGAAATAGAGGATTTAGACAATAATAATGACTTTTTTTTTTTGTAAAAGCCACATAACAAGGTGTTATATGTGATAACATGTACAACCAAGCTGTTTTGGTTGAGTTTTAACAACAAATTCACTCCTCAAACACATTTCCTCATTTACTTAACTTACTTCTATGTTGGACGAACTAGTTGTAGTGTAGTAGCTTGTGCATTGCGGGATAGTGCCATTTACCAAGTCACAAATCTTTAAAATCATCTAAGGTGTGGTGTGTAATGAGTTTATTTGAGCCCTTTATATTTAAAAATAATTTAAGGTCCTCGTATTACAACAAATGATTTGGGCTAATACGACTAAACGTGTGATTACGAGTTTATATTTCTGGAGCCCTTTATTTATTTAAATAAACTTGGTATCCGTCATTTATTTAAGTTTAGAAAAAGGAAGAAAATAGAGGATTTAGACAATAACAACACTTTTTTGTGTGTAAAAGCCACATATGCTATATAACATGCACAACCAAGCTGTTTTGAACAAAAATGCATTTGGACTAATACGTACTAAACTAGAGTAGCGTGTGTGGTTCTATTCATTTACCAAGTCACAAATCTTTTCGCGTGCAATTGTATAAAATCATCTAAGGTCCTTTAGAGTGTATTAGTCATTTTTTAAATAATTTATTTATTTATTTGTCTTTTCGAACTAATACAACACTATTTCTCGTGTTCTTTTCGAATCCTTCGCTCGCGAGTCTCACTTATTTTTATTTTATTAATATTCACAACTTGGTTGTTCCGTCGATTGTTTCATCTAATGGCAAAGTGAAACATTGGAAAAAGGAGGAAATAAGGATTTAGACAATAATAATCACTTTTTTTTTTTTGTAAAAGCCACATAACAAGGTGTTATATGTGATAACATGTACTAAGTGGTTGAAACAACAAATTTACTAAAACACATTTCCTCATTTACTTAACTTACTATGGAAGAAAATAGAGGATTTAAACAATAACAATCACTTTTTTAAAATGTGTAAAAGTTTATTTGATATTTATATAATAATTTATTTATGTACAACCAAGCATGTTTTACGACTAAACAAAGCTATTCCGGTGAGTGGTTACCAATTTCTCGTGGTTCGAAATTCACTACTCAAACACATTTCATCATTTACTTAAAAAGGAAGAAAATAGAGGATTTAAACACAATAACAATCATTTTTCTCTGTAAAAGTCACATACGTTATATAACATAGTTGTTTGGTAGTAGCTTGTGGTGCTTGTGCTTTATGATAGTGTCATTTACCAAGTCACAAATCTTTTCACGTGCAATTGTATAAAATCATCTAAGGTCCTTTAGTGGTGTGTATTATGAGTTTATTTGAGCCCTTTATTTATTTAAATAATAATTTATTTATTTGGTCTGCCCCCACAACAGGTTCTGGACAAATGCATTTGGACTAATACGACTAAACAGAGGTGGCTATTCCAGCCGCGTGTTGACGAGTCATCTTTTTGACCACCAGTTCTCATGTTCGAATCACGAGTCTCACTTATTTTGTTTTATTAATATTCACAACTTGGTTGATCTGTCAAGTTGTTTCATCTGATTGTCAGCTAAGTGAAATATGGGAAAAGAAAGGAAATAGAGGATTTAGACAATAATAATCGCTTTTTTGTGTGTAAAAGCCCCATAACAAGATGTTATGTGTGATAACATGTACAACCAAGCTGTTTTGGTTGAGTTTTAACCACAAATTCACTACTCAAACACATTTCCTCATTTATTTAACTTACTTCTACATTGGGCGAGCTAGTTGTGGTGTAGTAGCTTGTGCTTTGCGGGATTGTGGCATTTAACAAGTCACAAATATTTTCACCTTTAATTGTATAAAATCATCTAAGGTCCTTTAGTGGTGTGTATTATGAGTTGATTTATGCCATTTATTTATTTAAATAATGATTTATTTATTTGATCTGCCCCCACAACAGGTTCTGGACAAATGCATTTCGACTAACACGACTAAACAGATGTGGCTATTCCAGCCGAGTGGTGGCGAGTCATCTTTTCGACCCACCTGTTCTCGTGTCCCAATCCTGCAAGTCTCACTTATTTTTGTTTTATTAATATTCACAACTTGGTTGATCCGTCAAGTTATTTCATCTGATGGTCAGCTAAGTGAAACATTGGAAAAAGGAAGGAAATAGAGGATTTAGACAATAATAATCACTTTTTTTGGGTTAGTTATAACAATAATAATCACTTTTTTTGGCTTTGTTTTAACAAGAAGTTCACTATTTTTCTAATAATTATTATTTTTTGTTGAATGCCAATCTAAAAGAAGTTTGGCCGTGCAGAGATACTTCAAACTTCATTCGTGTGATTAATCCTTTTTTTTTTGTTAGTATATATTTTCTAATATTTATTTGTTTTTGTTGAATGCCATTCAACAACAACTTAGACTGTGTCAAGGTCCCACTACATTACTTCAAACTTCATTCACTTTAAAAATGTACAAACCTTAGAATATTGTAGATGATTACACGCGAGTCCTTCAATTGGAAAATTTTACATCCAAACTTTAAGCTAAATTATTGCCGTGTGACTCATAGCTGGTTACATGCCAAGAAAATCATAGTTGTTAACCATCACAACTCGAACGACACCAATTTAGCCGAAAGGTTTGGATGTACAATTAGAGATAAACCAGAGCAAAGTAAAGATGAGATTGTGTTGCCTTAAGTGATGACGACTATGGAAACAAAAATGTCACACGCAAGTTAACTATATCTCTTGACCAGATTTGTTAGCCTATTCCAGTAAACAAGGCCTATTGGAGTATTCTCATTTCATAATGGAACAAAAACTCCAAATAAAGACTGACTTGTTCGCTGATTAAGCTAACAAACCCGGGCAAGATTTATAGGTAACAACCAATGTCATTTTCACAACTTGAATGAATGTAAAATTAGAGAGAAAAGAAGGGGAATGGAGA
The DNA here is from genome assembly GCF_029784015.1 of Lycium ferocissimum. Lineage (NCBI taxonomy): Eukaryota > Viridiplantae > Streptophyta > Magnoliopsida > Solanales > Solanaceae > Lycium > Lycium ferocissimum. Next base: position 54,159,443 of record NC_081344.1, read on the forward strand.
TGAAAATGATGAAGAGTGAGGGTAAATATAGAGTTGCAACCTAGTGTGAACATACAATAGGGGGGTTTGAAAAGACTAAAAGTTTTTCGAGAAACTAAAAGGTCTTTTTTGAAATTTTGAAGGTTCATTTTCCCCGCACTAAATTCCAATCCATTTTTCTGTACACATTCTTTTCGGAAATACAAAACGTTTTTTCAAGAAAGTAAAAGGTCTTTTATGAAATTTTCGTTTCATTTTACCTCCACTAAGAATGTGCAAGTCTTTCATACTTTAACTTGGTTGATCCGTCGAATGAAATTATTTGATGGTCAACTAAGTAAACATTAGGAATTACATAGATTTTTTTTGAGATGGTCATACGCAAATCAAATGATTGGTTGTCCATTCCACGTCTTTTCTTTTGATTTTTTTTTTTTTTTTTTTGTGAGAGTGTTTGCCGGGGTTCTATATATACACACACAGACGCTTAAAAAAACATTTTCCCTCCACTAAGAATTACTATTCATTTTAGTTTCCCTCCAAAAATATTAAGGTAAATTATTCAACGAACTTGGTCAAATGTGATTATTAATTCCATGGTCGACTAAGTTTACTACTTAACCACATTTCCTGTTTTATGTGGCTAAATTTGCTACTTAACCAGATTTACTCAACCAATGTACGTATTGTATGAGTTGATTTAATTCATTTTTTATTTATATTTAATCGGCTAAATTCTTCGAACAAAAAGCACAAAATTATATTGAGCACGATTAAAATTCACAACTTGTTTGATCCATCAAGTTGATTCATCCGATGGTCAGGTAAGTGAAACATAAGAAAAGGAAGGAAATAAAGTTTTCTGCAAAGATGAAGAGTTAGGTTTAACTTCAAGAAAAATAATCACCCCACTCGCACCACATGTAGAAGGTGATGAGAACTCAACACACTGACAAAAAATAAAAATAAAAATAATAAAATATCATGATCAAATAGCATGATATAATGTACAAGATCAAAATCTGATTATGATAAAAGTTTCACCAAAATACATTAAAAACATCAATATTAAGACAAGCCCTAGTCTATCTCAATAGGATTATCAGTTGTTCCTTCTCCTTTCACTTCAATTTCGAAGGCAACAACGGTTGCGTTAGTACCCATCAAGGAAATCTTGAGGATACATCCTGCCTGATATTATTACTTTAAACAAAAGATCTCCAACCTTCCCTAAGTCATCTTCTAGCACCAACAATCAAAGTTGCAACCCAGGTTTCGCCACGGAAGTCGAGAAGTGCAGTATGCGCATTTGGTGGAAGATGTTCATAAAAAATTTTGGGAATATACTGCAGAAAAGTATGAAGTGATAATAATAAAACAGTAAATAATGATGCAATTTAATGAAATGAAAAATTCAAAGGAACTTGCTTTAAGGCCATAGCAACATACCAGATCATCATGTTTGATGTATGAGTCTGTCCTGAACACTTCAAACGATACAAGTATTTGACCTTCATTTTCAAAAGCGATGTTAGGCATATCTTCACTATCAACGGATGAATAAGAGATGTCCATTCGTATTCGCTTTTTTTATTTATTTATTTTATTTATTTATTTTTTTGTCTTTGTTTTGTCTGTGTATGAGTATATAAGCGAGTAGGCTCGCGAAGGACGGGACGTATACGAGGTTGGATAAGCGGGAAGTACAAATTGATAGTCCTAATTAAGATTCCAAAGGCATCCGAGTTGAAGCAAGAAAGTAGTTAAGGGAATCGAGTTATAAGTTAGTATATTGGACGCAAACTAGGAGTATTGAGTTAATGATGCCTTAAGAATGTTGTGGAGAAGAGTTACGACACCCCCGAGATTCATAATGAAATGATAAACAAGTGCTAAGAAGGTTCCATAAGGATTAGAGGTCAAACGAAACGACGGGAACCATTCCGGTGGAACTGTGAGTTCCACGACCATGTTCCACGGACAGCACAATGTTCCACGACCCGTGGATGTGTCCGTGGAACAGCCGGCGAAAGTGTGGCTGGCTGGTCGTGAACCACGACCGGTTCCACGGCCAACAAAGGGTTCCACGGACCGTGAAGCTGTCCGTGGAAGTCCCACTCACCGAACATCTCCAAGCCTTTAAATGTTAGTCCACTTCATTTTATTCATTCTCAACCACGACTTCAACCCCTCCACACCTCTAGAACCTTCCAAACATTTCATCCACAAGAAAACTAAGGAGATCAAGGATTGATAACAAGATTTGAGGAGAATCAAGCCTAAGAAACTCCATTAAAGCTATTAAGGTCAAGAAATCCAAGGAGAGATGAACTAGGGTTTTGGTGCTAAGGGTGAATCACCACTCCAAGCTTGTTCCTCTATTGTCTAAGGTAAGTTTCATGACCCTTACATGCTATTTGAAGTATTGTTACGTTGAGATTCATGGATTATAGAAAAGCACCACAAATGGGTCATTAAATGGATGAAAAATGTTATTAGTGATTAGTAGTGAATTGAATCATGGAAATGAATATGTTGATGATATAAATGTGTTATAAATGACCTATAAAACATGAAATGAGTATTGGATACGAAAGAGTACGATGATGGATTTTAGTCATAGTTATGGGAAATTGAGGTGAATTATGAAATGCGAATCATATGAATGAATGACGATTGTTGTTAGCGATATTGTGATGATTATTATGAATGTTGGGAGTTGATATGAAATATGGCGGAAAGTGGTATAAACAAAGGAGATGCTGCCCAAATTTCTATAGCTTAGAGAACATGTTTTCCCGATTATATAACTAATGTCGATACGAATTCCATTGAAGGTATACGAGTGCATTTAAGGAGCACAAGCGAGCAATAGAATAATAAAGCAGCAAAGGTATGTGAGGCTAGTCCTTTCTTTCCAATGGCATGAATCCCATAGTATAAGTTCTTTTACTCTTCATGAGTTCATGTATTCCAAGAAGCTAAAAGCCTAGATCCATAAATGTCTATATAAGATAAGAGATATGATGTAATGATGCCATATTGATAATGATGCTATTTATTGCTTACACTCACCTTATGTACTAATTCCTTCAAGGTGAGGCGAATGTCAATAATTGCTCCATAATGAAATCGGGGAATCACGACCTTACGTCACCCCGATAGAGTATAGTTGATCTTGAGTCTTATGCATGTACTATGATAAGCATATTATTACAAGTATTTTATGACGGGTTATGATAAGTGCATTATGATGAGCATATGATGATATCACACCGCGCCTATACGGCCGGGCAGCTATACACCATGGCCAAATGGCATGGGCAGCGCCACTAGTGGACGGCATGAGATGGTACCCCGGACGCGGGCTAATATTATTGATTGTCACACCGCCCTAAATGGTCGGGCAGCTTATACACTTATGCATATATGACATGATGATGTTTATGAGAGTGAGCGATGCATTATTTCTTTTATGATACGATCGATTCTGATTGCTCCTTATTTTATGCCTCCTCGGTTTATTGATGCTTCATTATTGTTTATGCTTCACATACTCGGTACAATATTCGTGCGACGTCCTTTCTTCGGACGCGTGTTCATGCCCACGGAGTAGACGGGGAGGTGATCCGGATCCATAGGAGCTAGCGGCGATTTGAGAGCACTCCATATTCGGAGGTGCTACGGACTATTCTTTTGGTACATATGTTTGTATATTCCTATTTTGGGCATGACGGGGTCTGTCCGTCCAGATGTCTATTACTCTAATAGAGGCTCGTAGATACGCAGTGTGGGTAGTCTGGTCCCATGGCTTGTATGTATATGCATGTATATATTATTTTGATAGCCGAAGGGCTTATGTTTATAAAAGCTAATGTATTTCAAAAAATGACAGGTTTTATATGATTATGAGCATACGGTATGAATAGTAGCAAATAAGCGAGGCAAGTGAGTGGTGTTCGGTGGTTAGCCCGGATACCGTCGCGGCCCGTAGCTCGGGTCGTGACAAAAGTGGTATCGAGCGATTCAGTCCTAGGAAGTGTCTACGAGCCGTGTCTAGTAGAGTCTTGTTTATGGTGTGTTGCGCGCCACGCTAATAAACAAGGGGCTACAGGGCATTTAGGAAAAATGACCATCCTTCTTCATATGAGATCGTGCGATAGAGCCGTGTATAAGATATACTCCTCCCTAACGAATGTGCTATGATTTCAGAAATGCCGCCAAAAGCTAAAGCCGCCCAGAAGGGCAAGACTACGACAAAGAGGCGGGCGGAAAGAGAGCCGCCTATGAATATAGAGGAAGGGGAATCACATCACGAGGCTTTATCTAATGCCTCCACTACTCCTCCTATCACAGAGGGGCAAGAAGGGGCTTCTGTTCCAGCTCCTATCCCTCCAGTTCCTCCACCGGCTGCTCCGGGCCAACAAGTAGCCGAGGCTATTAATTTATTGACCCAATTGGTTGCTGCTCAGGCACAGAGGCAAAATGCGGGCCCAAGTGATCGTTCATCTAGTACTAGAGCCCGTGACTTCATGAGCCTTAATCCTCCGAAATTCTTTGGGTCCAAGTCGGATGAAGACCCGCAAGGCTTTATTGACGAAATGTTGAGGACGTTGCGTTATTCATGCTTCGAGACCGAATCGGTGGAGTTGGCATCATATAGACTCCGAGATGTGGCGGTTTTATGGTATAATAGCCGGAGAGCATCGAGGCAAGAAAATGCGCCTCCTCCCGTGTGGCAAGAATTTGTGGATGCTTTCATTCGCCACTACTTACCACCTGAAGTCCGCCGAGCTAGAGCGGATAGATTCTTGAATTTGAAGCAGGGGAATATGAGCGCCCGAGAATATAGCCTTCAATTTAATTCTTTGGCTAGATATGCTCCTACGATGGTGGCCGATATGGGCGACAGAGTGTACAGGTTTGTGAGTGGCCTAGGGCCACATTTGTTCAAGGATTGCCTAACGGCTTCGTTACAAGACGGGATGGATATTTCCCGAATTCAAGCCCATGCCCAAAATCTTGAAGGGCAACAACCTCCACAAAGGGGTGAACGTGATGTTGATAGAGGGCCAAACAAAAGAGCTAGATCTATGGGCACAGGCCGTGATTATAGAGGGGGATCGAGGCAGACATTTTCTGGGCACTCAGGTCAGTCAGCGACGAGTGCACCTCCCCAATTTTCAGATAGGAGATTTGATCGCTCTTTCCGATCGGGACAGGGCCAGAGTTCAAGGACCCCAGGTCCACAATTCGGGAGTGATCACAGTCAGAGGAGACCTCCAGTACCGCGATGCGATCGGTGCGGTAGATTACATTACGGACAGTGCCGCCAGGGTTCAGACGCTTGTTATGCTTGCGGCCGGGTAGGGCACATGATGAGAGATTGCCCATCGATGAGTGGCAGAGCTAGGACCCAGCCCACAGGATCAGTAGCAGGATCTTCTTCAGTACGTCCTACAGGGCAGACTTCTCAGACTCCAGCAGGCCGAGGTAGAGGCCGAGGGGGAGTATCTACTTCAGGTGCCACCCAGCACCGCTTATATGCATTAGCCGGACGGCAAGATCTTGAGTCCTCCCCAGATGTAGTTACAGGTATATTGACTGTGCTCTCTCATGATGTATATGCATTGATAGATCCCGGGTCTACGCTATCTTATGTCACTCCATATGTTGCTAATCGTATTGGGGTGAAGCCTGAGCCGATTAAACCTTTTGAGGTATCTACTCCGGTTGGTGATCCCGTGATAGCGAAACAAGTGTATAAAGATTGCATAATTGTCTTATGCGGTCGCCAAACCAAGGCTGATCTAGTAGAGCTTGAAATGATAGACTTTGATGTAATTATGGGTATGGATTGGTTGGCCTCGTGTTATGCTAATGTTGATTGCCGAATGAAGTTAGTTCGATTCCAATTTCCGGGAGAACCCGTGCTAGAATGGAAAGGTAATACGGCAACTCCGAGAGGTAGGTTTATTTCCTACCTTAAGGCGAGAAAAATGATAGCTAAAGGCTATATCTACCATCTAGTCCGAGTGCACGACACGGAAGCAAAGTCCCCAACTCTCCAATCGGTTCCGGTGGTAAACGAGTTTCCGGACGTATTCCCAGATGAGCTCCCAGGCCTTCCTCCAGAAAGAGAAATTGACTTCGCCATTGATGTGTTGCCGGATACTAAACCCATTTCTATTCCTCCTTATCGGATGGCTCCGGCAGAATTAAAGGAGTTAAAGGCCCAATTTGAAAGATTTGCTTGACAAGGGGTTTATTCGACCCGGTTCATCTCCGTGGGGAGCGCCGGTTTATTTGTGAGAAAGAAAGATGGCTCCCTACGAATGTGTATTGATTATAGACAATTGAATAAAGTGACGATGAAGAACCGGTATCCTCTCCCAAGAATCGATGATTTATTTGATCAGCTTCAGGGTGCCAAGTGGTTTTCAAAGATAGATTTGAGGTCAGGTTATCATCAAGTACGAGTGAGAGAAGAAGATATTCCCAAGACAGCTTTTAGAACAAGATATGGCCATTATGAATTCCGAGTAATGTCATTTGGGCTAACTAATGCACCGGCAGTGTTTATGAATTTAATGAATAATGTATTCAGGCCCCTCTTGGATCTGTTTGTGATAGTCTTCATTGATGATATTCTGGTGTACTCTCGCACAGAATCGGAACATGCAGACCACTTGCGAATTGTTCTTGGAATTCTCCGAACTCGGGAGTTGTATGCCAAATTTTCAAAGTGCGAGTTTTGGCTAAATTCTGTGACATTCTTGGGCCATGTGATTTCGGATGATGGCATTAGAGTTGATACTCGAAAAATAGAAGTCGTTAAGACGTGGCCAAGGCCTACGACGCCTACGAAGTTCGTAGTTTCTGGGTTTGGCGGTGCTATTATAGAAGATTTGTAGAGGGTTTTTCATCTATCTCGGCCCCATTGACGAAGCTAACCCGTTAAGTCAGCAAAGTTTCAGTGGAATGACGCTTGTGAGCGTAGCTTCCAAGAGTTGAAGGACAGGTTAACCTCAGCTCCAGTCTTAACACTCCCAGAAGGGCCGGATGGCTATGTTGTATATTGTGATGCTTCCGGAGTTGGACTAGGGTGTGTGTTAATGCAGCATGGAAAAGTCATTGCATATGCTTCGAGGCAGCTGCGAAAGCATGAAAAGAATTACCCAACTCACGATCTTGAATTGGCCGCAGTTATTCACGCATTGAAAATGTGGAGACATTATTTGTATGGCGTACATGTTGATATCTATACAGATCATAAGAGCCTTCAATATATTTTCAAACAAAAGGAGTTGAATCTGCGACAGAGGCGGTGGTTAGAATTATTGAAAGATTATGATGTGAGTATCTTATACCACCCCGGAAAGGCAAATGTAGTAGCGGATGCGCTTAGCCGCCGATCAATGAGTAGCTTATGTGAAGCTCCTCCAGAAAAGAAAGAAATGGTTCATGAGCTCCATCAGCTAGCTAACCTTGGAGTACGAATAAGTGATTCAGGCGATGCAGGAGTTAGAATCAATAATCCCACAGTTTCGTCCTTGGATTCAGAAATAAAAGAGCGACAATACGAGGATCCCAAATTAGAGTATTATAAAGGTGTGAAATTTCCAAAAGAAAGGTCACCATTTGAAGTCTCGACAGATGGGGTTCTCAGGTACCAAATAGATTATGTGTTCGGATGTGGCGGAACTACGCCGCCGAATTCTAGAAGAAGCTCACTACTCCCGGTATTCTATTCATCCAGGGAACGACGAAGATGTATCATGATCTTAAATTGATGTATTGGTGGGATGGCATGAAAGAGACATAGCGAATTTGTAGCCCAGTGTCCAAATTGTCAGCAAGTGAAGATAGAACATCAGAAGCCAGGAGGGCTATTACAAGCAATGGAAATTCCTACATGGAAATGGGAAATAATCAATATGGATTTTATTGTAGGATTGCCCCGCTCCCGAGGCAAGTATGATTCTATATGGGTGATCGTAGACGTACTCACAAAAGCGGCTCATTTTCTCCCGATCGGACTACATACTCACCGAAGATTATGCCGAGGTTATACCTTAAGGAGATTGTAAGGCTTCATGGTATTCCAATATCTATCATCACGACGAGGAGCACAATTTACGGCTAAGTTCGGAAATCCTTCCAAGAAGGTCTAGGTACTCAAGTGAAGTTCAAGACAAAGATTCCATCCACGGACGACGACGGAAGCCGAGCGTACTATTCAGACCTTGGAAGATATGCTAAGGGCATGTGTTTTAGATTTTGGTGGTAGTTGGGATGACCACTTACCCCTAATCGAATTTGCCTACAATAATAGTTATCATTCCAGTATTCAAATGGCTCCGTATGAAGCGTTATATGGAAGGAAATGTAGATCCCCGATTGGATGGTTTGATGTCGGAGAAGTACAATTAATAGGCCCCGAATTGATTCAGCAAGCAGTAGAAAAAGTCAAGGTGATCCGAGATCGATTATTGACAGCCCAAAGTCGCCAAAAATCTTATGCGGATAATCGCCGGTGAGATTTAGAATTTCAAGTCAATGATTGGGTGTTATTGAAAGTATCACCGATGAAAGGGGTGATGAGATTTGGTAAGAAAGGAAGTTGAGTCCTCGATACATTGGACCCTACAAAATCATCCGCAAGGTGGGTCAAGTAGCCTATGAATTAGAGTTGCCTTCCGAGCTTGAATTAGTTCACCCAAGATTTCATGTCTCTATGCTCCGCAAATGTGTGGGAGATCCCACAAAGATTGTGCCAGTAGATGATGTTCAGATTTCAGAAAAGCTAACTTATGAAGAGGTCCCTATTGCTATTTTGGACAAGCAAATACGAAGGCTTCGGAATAAGGAAATAGCTTCAGTGAAAGTCTTATGGTGAAATAACAACCGAGAAGAAGTGACTTGGGAAGCAGAGGAGAAGATGAAATCCGCATACCCGCACCTATTTCAACCCCCGTAAGAGATACATGATGAAACATCGGGACAATAAGGTATGTACGTTTTATTTTTATGTATATGGGTCGTGTGTGGCCAATCTATATTGTCGTTGTGTTGTAGCCCCGTGAGGCAATGATATTATGGGCTGTTGTGACAGGATGGTATCGCCATATTACAAGGGAAACTCTGGCGAAATTTTTCCAGAACCCTCGATGACTTAACATTCGAGGACGAATGTTCCAAAAGGGGGGAAGAATGTTACACCTCGGAAAATTTCCCCTTAGTATATAAGCGAGTAGGCTCGCGAAGGACAGGACGTATACGAGGTTGGATAAGCAGGAAGTACAAATTGATAGTCCTAATTAAGATTCCAAAGGCATCCGAGTTGAAGCAAGAAAGTAGTTAAGGGAATCGAGTTATAAGTTAGTATATTGGACGCAAACTAGGAGTATTGAGTTAATGATGCCTTAAGAATGTTGTGGAGAAGAGTTACGACACCCCGAGATTCATAATGAAATGATAAACAAGTGCTAAGAAGGTTCCATAAGGATTAGAGGTCAAACGAAACGACGGGAACCATTCCGGTGGAACTGTGAGTTCCACGACCATGTTCCACGGACAGCACAATGTTCCACGACCCGTGGATGTGTCCGTGGAACAGCCAGCGAAAGTGTGGCTGGCTGGTCGTGAACCACGACCGTTCCACGACCAACAAAGGGTTCCACGGACCGTGAAGCTGTCCGTGGAAGTCCCACTCGGCTGAACATCTCCAAGCCTTTAAATGTTAAGTCCACTTCATTTTATTCATTCTCAACCACGACTTCAACCCCTCCACACCTCTAGAACCTTCCAAACATTTCATCCACAAGAAAACTAAGGAGATCAAGGATTGATAACAAGATTTGAGGAGAATCAAGCCTAAGAAACTCCATTAAAGCTATTAAGGTCAAGAAATCCAAGGAGAGATGAACTAGGGTTTTGGTGCTAAGGGTGAATCACCACTCCAAGCTTGTTCCTCTATTGTCTAAGGTAAGTTTCATGACCCTTACATGCTATTTGAAGTATTGTTACGTTGAGATTCATGGATTATAGAAAAGCACCACAAATGGGTCATTAAATGGATGAAAAATGTTATTAGTGATTAGTAGTGAATTGAATCATGGAAATGAATATGTTGATGATATAAATGTGTTATAAATGACCTATAGAACATGAAATGAGTATTGGATACGAAAGAGTACGATGATGGATTTTAGTCATAGTTATGGAAAATTGAGGTGAATTATGAAATGCGAATCATATGAATGAATGACGATTGTTGTTAGCGATATTGTGATGATTATTATGAATGTTGGGAGTTGATATGAAATATGGCGGAAAGTGGTATAAACAAAGGAGATGCTGCCCAAATTTCTATAGCTTAGAGAACATGTTTTCCCGATTATATAACTAATGTCGATACGAATTCCATTGAAGGTATACGAGTGCATTTAAGGAGCACAAGCGAGCAATAGAATAGTAAAGCGGCAAAGGTATGTGAGGCTAGTCCTTTCTTTCCAATGGCATGAATCCCATAGTATAAGTTCTTTTACTCTTCATGAGTTCATGTATTCCAAGAAGCTAAAAAGCCTAGATCCATAAATGTCTATATAAGATAAGAGATATGATGTAATGATGCCATATTGATAATGATGCTATTTATTGCTTACACTCACCTTATGTACTAATTCCTTCAAGGTGAGGCGAATGTCAATAATTGCTCCATAATGAAATCGGGAATCACGACCTTACGTCACCCCGATAGAGTATAGTTGATCTTGAGTCTTATGCATGTACTATGATAAGCATATTATTACAAGTATTTTATGACGGGTTATGATAAGTGCATTATGATGCATTATGATGAGCATATGATGATATCACACCGCGCCTATACGGCCGGGCGACTATACACCATGGCCAAATGGCATGGGCAGCGCCGCCACTAGTGGACGGCATGAGATGGTACCCGGACGCGGGAGGCCCGGACGCGGGCTAATATTATTGATTGTCACACCGCCCTAAATGGTCGGGCAAATTATACACTTATGCATACATGACATGATGATGTTTATGAGAGTGAGCCGGCATGCACTATTTCTTTTATGATACGATCGATTCTGATTGCTCCTTATTTTATGCCTCCTCGCTTTATTGATGCTTCATTATTGTTTATGCTTCACATACTCGGTACAATATTCGTACCGACGTCCTTTCTTCGGACGCGTGTTCATGCCCACAGTGTAGACGGGGAGGTGATCCAGATCCATAGGAGCTAGCGGCTGATTTGAGAGCACTCCATATTCCGGAGGTGCTACAGACTATTCTTTTGGTACATATGTTTGTATATTTCTATTTTGGGCATGACGGGGTCCTGTCCCATCCAGATGTCTACTACTCTAATAGAGGCTCGTAGATACGCAGTGTGGGTAGTCTGGTCCTATGGCTTGTATGTATATGCATGTATATATATTATTTTGATAGCCGAAGGGCTTATGTTTATAAAAGCTAATGTATTTCGAGAAAATGACAGCTTTATATGATTATGAGCATACAAGTATGAATAGTACCAAATAAGCAGCAAGTGAGTGGTGTTCGGTGGTTAGCCCCGGATACCCGTCGCGGCCCGTAGCTCGGGTCGTGACAAGTCCCTTGCCTCATTAATGACATTTTTGTAATAACTTAGTCTTCTTTTAGTCTAGGAGTATAAATACTAGACTTACCTCATTTTATTACTTAGATTTTGATGATGAATATTTGAGTGATGATAGGATTATCATAGTTTGTTTAGCTAGGGTTTAGCTTAGTTTAGTTCTTGTATCTTTAAATTTCGCGTTTTGGATTGAATTGGTTCTTCCCCAATTTTATTTGTATCATCGTTTGAGGTCTTTGGAGGCTCCTATATGTCACAACCCAACTAGGGCCATGACGGGCACCCAGGGATAACCACCGAGCACCACTCATTCTATTACTCATCCTGTGTTCATTCATATTTCTTATGCTCATAATCAAAGAAAAACTATTTTCATTTGAAACATATTTACTTTATATACATAAGCCCTTCGGCTATCAAAATAATATATACATACAATGAGAACTGCGAGACCATACTACCCACACATACGTATCTATTAGCCTCTACTAGAGTACTAGACATATAGGCGGGACAGGACCCCGTCATACCTAAAATATATGTTACACCCCGTAGTTTCTATACGTTGAGATTCATTAAGTACTAGCTATTCAATTGCAGACATCGGAGTATTGTCGAGAAGGTGCAAGATCATAGGTGCTCGTGTCACGATTATAAGAGTCCGAGTTCACGTAACGGGTTATAGGAGGATTGGAAGACCAGTGAACTAAGAAATTAAGCTTCCGAGGCTCTGAAGGAAAGTTGGGCAAGGTTTGGTATGAAAATTTTGGTCTAACTGGAAGAAGAAAATGTTTTAGTATATTAAGAGTTTTGAAGTGAAACAAAAGTCTAAAGTAAAGTTCGAGAAGTCTAGTTTCCAACACAACAAACCACTCCTCAATAGGACATTAGGGTAAGGAGCTATGGACATTACAAGTCAGCCTGGCAGACCAGGAAAATGGCTTGCGCGAACGCGCCAAGGAGTGGCGTGAACGCGCAGGAGGCCAAGGGCCAACTCAGCGCGAACGCGCTGAGCAAATTTTAGGCTCGGGCCAGGGATGAAGATTTTATGATCTGAGCATAAGACTATATATATATATATATATGACATTTGGAGACCGTATGGTGTAAATTAGTTCATACGTTGCTTAATGAGAAACCCTCGTTGCTGCACGCTAAGAGGGGCCCACACGATGGAGTTTTATAAAGGACGTATGAAGAGACATATGAGTAGTACATGGAAAGTTGAGTAAGTCCTAAGAAGGACCCATAAGCCAAATATAGGCATAAGCCCTCCAAAAGGATGATTTAAAGATACGTTTTCGGATGATCTGACTTGGAGGGGCCAAAACGATATTATAAGTTTGGAATTTGGAAAAACGCCAAGAATTACAGTTGTAGATAATGGAAAGAGATTTCCAACCATAGGTCGTGGCCCTCACACAATATCGGGATCAAGAGTTATGACCTTTTTACTGAACGAACTCGCAGTCAGAAAAAAACTGTTCTGCGCGAACGCGCCCAAAGGTGGCGCGATCGCGCTGAACGTTTTTAGAGGCGGTGCAGGCAGATTCTGGAGCTTTATTTAAAGGGTCCAAGCCCCCATTTTCTGCACCAAACACCTCAAAAACCTCTCCAAAAATCTGGAGACTTCTCCCCAACCCCCAAGCCAACTTTTAACCCAAACCAGGTATAATTTCCAAATTTCGGTCTAGATAGCGTATAGTTATTGTTGCAGAATCATATAGCGGAGTGTTGTGGCTTAAACTTAGCGTGGAAATGTGAAGATACAGCAATATTGAAGGGAGAAAGGTATGGATCTCTTCCTGTTTATGTTAATACTGGCTTATTCACGGAAATAGAGCGGTAAAAATGATTGTATAATGAGTTGAGTAGTTATGGAAGTTGGAAAAACAGTGTGTGGGCTGTTTTATATAATACTTTGGTATGGGAAATGATGTTATTAATGTTGGTATTGTTGTGATTGTTGTTGGTTGTTGAATTGAGAATTCGGGCTAGGCATATAAACAGGGGAAATGCTGCCCGATTTTCGGCAGAATATAGAATAGTTTGATTTGAAACTTGGAATAAGTGTACGATAAAGAGGCTAACGTTAGTGTAAATCCTCTTAAATGTAGACTTACGAGCTCGGACAAATAAGCATAGCTAATAGGAGGTTGAACAGGTATGTTAAGGCTCGTCCCTTTCTTTCAAAGGCATGATTCCATAAATGTTTCCATAACCGCCTTGTTTTCAAAAGCTAGAAGTTCATGACTCTTAAAGCCTCTTATGATGTTATATGGAATATGTTCTATGATGATTCTCTTTTGTTGAAACTCCGAAGCTATGATTTGAGGGCATTATGAGATTATTGAGCCATTCTATGAATCCCTTAACTGTACTTATTGTTGATGGTCTCACCTCATGTTACTCGTCCGCCGAGGTGAGATATAGCGATGATAACGATCCTATTTCCAGTGCTACCTAAGTTCATGATTCTCGAGACTCCCGTGACATCGTTGATTTCATCTTGCGATGGTTGATCCTTCAAGGATTGATATAATGATAACGGTAATGCTAATGGTGATGTTGATTTCATTTATGTATTTTTATGTATATGTATGTATGCATTGCATCCCACTGATCAGTTGGGGATCACACCGAGTCCCGAAAGGGCAGGGTACGGATCACACCGAGTCCCGAAAGGGCCGGGTACGGATCATACCGAGTCCCGAAAGGGCCGGGTACGGATAACACCGAGTCCCGAAAGGGCCGGGTACGGATCACACCGAGTCCCGAAAGGGCCGGGTATGGATATGATAGATGTATGTATAGTAAGTGTATGTGAATGCATATGTATATATGGATGTGTATGAAATGTTTTTCCTGTAGACGGGTAGTTTACATGGCAGAGATCTTAGGAAGAGTATGATGTATAATTACTTACTTTATCTTCTGTTATCTTCATTCTGATACCATATTACTATTAATGCCTTACATACTCAGTACATTGCTCGTACTGACGTCCCTTCTTGTAGACGCTGCATTCATGCCCGCAGGTGTAGATAGACGAGACGAGGATCTTGCATCGTAGGCTGCCTTCAGGTACCAGTTTTGATTGGTGAGCTCCACTTCTTCCTGGAGCATTGCCGAGTCTGTGCTACATATGTTTTTTTTTTTTTGTGACAAGAGGGTATGTCGGGGGCCCTGTCCTGACTTATATACTTCAGTCATGTTCATAGAGGCATAGGACAGTTCTCGTGTACAACATAGTAAGACAGTAGCAATGCCGGCATCATGGGTCTATTGTACATTTACTTATGCATGACATTATGTTCGTACTTAGCCTCTTGATCCTATTGTTCCCATTTGAGACACGAAGGATGTAAGTTATAAGTTGGTTCGCTCGGTTCCGGTAAGGTGCCGGGTGCCAATCATGCCTTGCCAAGGGTGGGGTGTGACAATATATATACAAACACAAAAGAATAATCAATGGCACCTCCGAGACAATGGAGTGCTCTCAAATCAGCTAATAGCTCTTACGAGTCTGGATCACCTCCCTGTCTACCTGTGGGCATGAACACAGCGTCCAAAGAAAACGGACGGTAGTACGAACATTGTACTGAGTATGTAAGGCATTAACAATAATAATACATCAATGAAATAGGGAAACATCAAATGAGGAGCAATATGTAACTGACTGTCAATTATAAAAGAAATAATGCATGCTGGCTTACTTCATAATCATCATCATATCATGTATGCATATATGTATAAGCTGCCCGACCATATAGGTACGGTGTGATAATCATTAGCCCGCGTCCGGGGTACCATCTCATGCCGCCCACTAGTGGTGTCTGCCCATGCCATCTAGACATGGTGTATACGCTGCTCGCCTTAGCGGTGTCTGCCCGGCCATATAGGCGCGGTGTAACATCATCATCATTTACTCATCATAATGCATGCATAGAAACTCAAAGATAACTATACTTTATCGGGGTGACGTAAGGTCGTAAACCCCCGATTCCATTATGGAACATTCATACACATTCTGCCTCACCTTGAAGGAATTAATATATAAGGTAAGTGTATATATTAAACAACATCAATATATTATAGATAGCATCATTAGCTTTATAGGAACATCATATCACGGACACTAGAATCTTTAGACTTAAGCTTATCATCATCATTATCATGCTCATAATGTACCTCTTATCTCATATGGCTATTCATGAACATGGACTCTTAGTTTTCCGGAATGTAGGAAATTCTTGAAGAAGGAGGAAAATCATGCCATATGATTCATGCCTTAGAAAGAAAGGACTAGCCTCACATACCTTTTTCGTTTAACTACTCTATCTCTTGCTCGTTCTCCTTCAATGCCCACATTTCTACCTTCAAGAGAATTCGCATTACCATTAGCTAATCGATTATAAGAACGTGCTTACTAAAGCTAGGGAAAATTGGGCAGCATTTCCTTTGTTTATACAACTTTGCTCATATTCCATATCAACTCCCAAACATCCATAACATCATTCACAATATTGTAAACAACAATCATCATTTATCTATATTATCCACATTTCACAATTTCACTTCAATTCCTCCATAATCATGGTCATAGTTCACTATTGGGTTTTCTCACATATAATACTTATCTCATATTCTAAATGTCATTCATAACATATTTACAATCATAACATGTCAATAATCATGGCTCAACCCAAACTACTTCTAAAAAATGACACTATTCTTACATTCATAATTCATTTTCTATTTCCTTCTTCAATCCAAGTGTTTCAACCCTCAATACCTTAAACAACATGAAAATACCATAAAACTTACCTTACATAATGTAGGAATAAGTCTTGAGTGGAAATACCCTTCTTGCACCAAAACCCTAGTTCACTTCCAATGGGATTTCTTGACTTGGATGAACTTTGATGTGTTTCATAGACTTGATTTTGTTGGTTTGATGAAGTTGATCATCAATTTCTCTTGGGTTCTTGTGGATGAAGAGTGGAGAGAGTTCTAGAGAGTTCTTGAGTGTTCTAGAGAGAAGAGGTGTGGAAATGAAATGAATTAATGAACTTGGTCCCCTTTTTAATAACTTAAAAATCTGATCCGTCGGGAAAATATACGGACACTTATACGGTCCATATAAACTTATACGGTCCGTATAAGTGACCGTGAAATCACCTCATCATCATCTCAATTCTGTGACCATTATACAGCACATTATACGGTCCGTATAATTTTATACGGTCCGTATAAGTGACCGTATAATCCCACCAGTGAGGGACCTTCACTGTGACAATTCTTATACGGACCGTATAACATTATACGGACCGTATAATCGTCCGTATAACTCATCTTTTCTCTGATCTTGTTCTCGTCACTTCTTTTGATCTCCAATCCTTATAGAACCTTCTTAACACTTGTTTAACACTTCATTAACAATATAAGGGATGTTATGACTCTTCTCCAACACATCATTAAGTCATCATTAATTCGACACTCATAAATCTTTCCCGACACACAACATATACCTTACTTTCCTTAACAACTTTCATCTCCTACTTCAATTGTTTTTTAAATCTCATTTAGAATCATCAAATGTTATTTCTTACTTTTCAACATCAAATGTTATTTCTTACTTTTCAAAACATCGTATACCTCATGCCCTTCGTTAGTCTATTCGCTGTACGTTAACAGAAATTTTTTGAGGTGTAACATTCTTCCCCCCTTTTGGAACATTCGTCCTCGAATGTTAAGCACACAGGAATTCTACGAAAATTTCGCCAGAGTTTCCCCTGTAATATGGCACTACCATCCTGTCACAACAACCCACAATAAACATGCCTCACAGGGCCACAACACAATAGCAATATAAGTTGGCCACACACGACCCATATGCATAAAAAGAAAACATACATACCTCATAATCTCAATGTCTCATCATGGATCTCTTCTGGGGGCTGAAACAAGTGCGGGTATGTGGATTTCATCTTCTCTTCCGTTTCCCAAGTCATTTCTTCTCGGTTGTTATTTCGCCACAAGACTTTAACTGAGGCCACTTCCTTATTTCGAAGTCTCCGTACTTACCTGTCTAATATGGTAATGGGCACTTCTTCATAAACTAGCTTTTTTGTTACTTGAACATCATCTATCGGAAAAATCCTCGTAGGATCTCCAACACACTTGCGGAGCATTGAGACATGGAAAACTGGATGGACAGATTCAAGTTCTAAAGGAAAGTCCAATTCATAGGCTACTTGACCCACCTTTTGGATAATCTTATAGGGTCCAATGTATCGAGGACTCAATTTCCCTTTCTTGCCAAATCTCATCACACCTTTCATTGGCGACACCTTCAAAAATACCCAATCATCAACTTAAAACTCTAAGTCTCGCCGACGGTTGTCCGCATAAGATTTTTGGCGACTTTGGGCTGTCAACAATCGATCTCGGATCACCTTGACTTTTTCTCTTTTGTTGATCAACTCGGGGCCTATTAGTTGTACTTCTCCTATTTCAAACCATCCAATTGAGACTTGCACTTCCTTCCATATAAAGCTTCATACGGAGCCATTTGAATCTTTGGAATGGTAGCTATTATTATATGCAAACTCAATTAGAGGTAAGTGGTCATCCCAACTACCACCAAAATCTAGAACATATGCTCGTAGCATATCCTTCAAGGTCTGAATGGTACGTTCGGCTTGCCCATCAGTTTGCGGATGAAATGCCGTGCTGAGCTTTACTTGAGTACCTAAGCCTTCTTGGAAGGATTTCCAGAACTTAGCTGTAAATTGTGCCCCTCTATCTGTGATAATGGATATCGGAACACCATGAAGCCTCACAATCTCCTTGAGATACAACCTTGCATAATCTTCTGCTGAGTATGTGGTTCTGACTGGAAGAAAATGAGCTGCTTTCTTGAGTCTGTCCACGATCACCCATATGGAATCATACTTGCCTCTGGAATGGGGTAATCCCACAACAAAATCCATGTTGATCACTTCCCATTTCCAAATAGGAATCTCTATTGGTTGCAATAATCCTCCTGGCTTTTGATGTTTGATCTTTACTTGCTGACAATTTGGGCATTGAACTACAAATTCTGCTATGTCTTTATTCATTCCATCCCACCAATAAATTAACTTGAGATCATGATATATCTTTGTTGTCTCTGGATGAATAGAATACCGAGAATAATGAGCTTCTTCTAAAATTCGACGACGCAATTCTGCAACATTCGGAACACATAGCCTGCCTCGGTATCTAAGAATTCCATCCATAGAAGTTTCAAATGGAGACTTCTCTTTTTCATGAAATGTGTCTCTATAATGGCTCAACTGAGGATCTTCATATTGCCGCTCTTTTACTTCCAGGTTCAAGGACGAAACTGTGGGATCATTAATACCAATCCCTGCACTGCCTGAATCAATTAAACGTACTCCAAGATTATCTAGTTGGTGGAGCTCATGAATCAATTCTTTCTTCTCCAAAGGAACTTCACATAGGCTGCCCATTGATTGGCGGCTAAGCGCATCAGCTACTACATTTGCCTTCCCGGGGTGGTATAAAATATTCACATCATAATCTTTCAATAATTCTAACCACCGCCTCTGCCGTAGATTCAACTCCTTCTGTTTGAAAATGTATTGAAGACTCTTATGATCTGTATAGATATCAACATGCACACCAAACAAGAAATGTCTCCACATCTTTAATGCATGAATAACTGCAGCCAATTCGAAATCATGAGTTGGGTAGTTCTTTTCATGTTTCCTTAGTTGTCTCGAAGCATAAGCGATGACTTTGCCGTGCTACATCAATACACATCCTAACCCAACGCCAGAAGCATCACAATACACAACATAACCATTTGGCCCTTCTGGGAGTGTTAAAATCGGAGCTGAAGTTAATTTGTCCTTCAACTCTTGGAAGCTGCGTTCACAAGCATCATTCCACTGAAATTTAGCTGACTTCTGGGTTAGCTTCGTCAATGGGGCTGAAATAGTAAAAATCCCTCTCCGAACCTTCTATAGTAACCTGCCAATCCTAGAAAACCACGAACTTCTTAGGCGTCGTAGGCCTTGGCCAAGTCTTCACAGCTTCAATTTTCTGAGTATCAACTCGAATGCCATCATCTGAAATAACATAACCCAAAAATGTCATAGAATTCAGCCAAAATTCGCACTTTGAAAATTTTGCATACAACTCCCGAGTTCGAAGAATTTCAAGAATAATACGTAAATGGTCTGCATGTTTTGATTCTGTACGAGAGTATACCAAAATATCATCAATGAATACTATTACGAATAGATCCAAGAGAGGCCTGAATACATTATTTATCAGATTCATGAACACTGCCGGAGCATTAGTTAACCCAAATGACATCACCCGAAATTCATAATGGCCATATCTTGTCCTGAAAGCTATCTTGGGAATATCTTCTTCTCTAACTCTCACTTGATGATAACCTGACCTCAAGTCTATTTTGGAAAACCACTTGGCACCCTGTAATTGATCAAACAAATCATCAATCCTTGGGAGAGGATATTTGTTCTTTATCGTCACCTTATTCAACTGCCTATAATCGATGCACATTCGTAGAGAGCCATCTTTCTTTCTCACGAATAGAACTGGTGCTCCTCACGGTGATGAACTGGGTCTAATAAACCCCTTCTCGAGTAAATCTTTCCACTGTGCCTTTAGCTCTTTCAATTCATCCGGAGCCATTCGGTAAGGAGGAATAGAAATAGGCTTGATATCCGGCAACACATCAATAGCAAAATCAATTTCTCTTTCCGGAGGAAGGCCTGGAAGTTCATCTGGAAATACATCCGCAAATTCATTCACTACCGGAATGGATTCTAAAGTTGGCGACTTTGCTTCGGTGTCATGAACTCAAACTAAGTGATAAATATAGCCCTTAGCTATCATCTTTCTTGCTTTAAGGTTGGAAATAAACCTACCCCTTGGAGGTGCTGTATTAACCTTCCATTCAAGCACGGGCTCTCCCGAAAATTGAAATCGAACTACTTTCATTCGGAAATCAACATTAGCATAACATGAGGCCAACCAATCCATACCCATAATCACATCGAAATCTAACATTTCCAGCTTAACTAAATCAGCTTTAGTCTGGCGGTCGCATATCACAATTACATAATTTTTGTACACTTGTTTAGCTATCACGGGATCACCAACTGGAGTAGATACCTCAAAAGGTTTAATTGGTTCGGGTTTCACCCCAATACGACCAGCAACATATGGAGTAATATAAGATAGGGTAGAACCCGGATCTATCAATACATACACATCATAAGAAAATACGGATAATGTACCTGTAATCACATCCGGGGAGGACTCAAGATCCTGTCGTCCGGCTAAAGCATACATACGGGGCTGAGTGGCACCTGGAGTAGATGCTCCCTCGGCGTCTACCTCGGCCTGCTAGAATTTGGGGAGTCTGCCCTACCGAGCGCACTGAAGAAGAACCAGCTGCTGATCCTGTGGGCTGAACCCCAACTCTACTACTCACCGACGGGCAATCTCGCATCATGTGCCCAACCTGGCCATAGGCATAGCAAGCATCCGAACCTTGGTGACACTGTCCGGAGTATAATCTACCGCACCGATCGCATCGCGGTGCGGGGTCTCCTCGGCTATAATCTCCCCCAACCGAGAACACCGGGCCCTCGAACTCGACCCCCCCGAACGAAAAGAGCGATCAAATCTCCTGCCCGTAAATCATGGAGGTGTACTAGTCACCGGCCGCACGAGTGTCTAGATATGTGTTGCGCTTGATCCCCTCTCTGTAATCATTACCTGCCCCCATAGATCTGGCTCTCTTACTTTTCCCTCTATCAATATCACGATCACACCTTTGCGGATGTTGTTGTCCTTCTAAATTCTGGGCATGGGCTTGAATGCTGGAGATATCCATCCCATCTTGCAACGAAGCCGTCAAACAATCTTTAAACAAATGTGGCCCTAAGCCACTCACAAATCTATGCACCCGATCTCCCATGTCGGCCACCATAGTCGGAGCATACCTAGCCAAAGAATTAAATTGAAGGCTATACTCTTGGGCACTCATATTTTCTTTCTTAAGATTTAAGAACCTATCCGCTCTAGCTCGGCGGACTTCGGGTGGCAAATAGTGGCGGATGAAAGAATCTACAAATTCTTGCCAAACCGGAGGAGGCGCATTCTCTTTTCTTGATGACATCCAATTATTATACCATAAGACCGCCACGTGCCGGAGTCTATACGATGCCAACTCCACAGATTCAGTTTCGGAGGCATGAATAATCTTCAATGTTCTCAACATTTCATCAATAAAGCCTTGCGGATCTTCATCCGATTTTATCCCAAAGCTCCGGAGGATTCAAACTCATAAAATCACGGGCTCTGGTACTAGCTGATCGATCACTTGGGCCCGCATTCTGCCGCTGTGCCTGGGCGGCAACTAACTGCGTCAATAGGTGAATAGCCTCGGTCACTTGTTGACCCGAAGTAGCCGGTGGAGGAACTGGAGGCATAGGAGCTGGAGCTGAAGCCCCTTCTTGTTCTTCTATAATAGGCGGGGTGGAAGAAGCATTAGATGGAGCCTCATTATGTGATTCACCCTCTTCTACATTCATTGGTGGCTCCCTTTCTACCCGCTTTTTCATCGTAATCTTGCCCTTCTGGGCGGCTTTAGCTTTTCCCTTTGGTGGCATTTCTGAAATCATAGCACACTATTAGGAAGGCGAAAATCTTATAACTCAGCTCTATCGCACGATCTCTTAAGATGAAAGATGGTCACTTTTCCTAAATGCCCTGTAGCCTCCTGTTTATTAGCGTGGCGCACAACACACCATAAACAAGACTCTACTAGACACGGCTCGTAGACACTTCCTAGGACTGAACTGCTCTGATACCACTTTTGTCACGACCCGACTAGGGCCGTGACGGGTACCCGAGGCTAACCACCGAGCACCACTCATTCTATTACTCATCCTGCATTCATTCATATTTCATATGCTTATAATCAAAGAAAAATTATTTTCATTTGAAACATATTCACTTTATATACATAAGCCCTTCGGCTATCAAAATAATATATACATACGATGAGAACTGTGAGACCATACTACCCACACATATGTATCTACGAGCCTCTACTAGAGTACTATACATATAGGCGGGACAGGACCCCGTCATACCCAAAACATATATATACACAAAAGAATAACCAATGGCACCTCCGGGACAATGGAGTGCTCTCAAATCAGCTAATAGCTCCTACGAGTCTGGATCACCTCCCTGTCTACCTGTGGGCATGAACACAGTATCCAAAGAAAACGGACGTCAATACGAACATTGTACTGAGTATGTAAGGCATGAACAATAATAATACATCAATGAAATAGGGAAACATCAAATGAGGAGCAATATGCAACTGACTGTCAATTATAAAAGAAATAATGCATGCTGGCTTACTTCATAATCATCATCATATCATGTATACATATATGTATAAGCTGGCCGACCATATAGGTACGGTGTGATAATCATCAACTTTGCGTCCGTGCCTCCCGCATCCGGGTACCATCTCATGCCGCCCACTAGTGGTGTCCGCCCATGCCATCTAGACATGGTGTATACCCTGCCCGCCTTAGCGATGTCCGCCCGCCATATAGGCGCGGTGTAATATCATCATCGTGTACTCATCATAATGCATGCATAGAAACTCAAAGACAACTATACTTTATCGGGGTGACATAAGGTTGTAACCCCCGATTTCATTATGGAGCATTTATAAGCATTCTGCCTCACCTTGAAGGAATTAGCATACAAGGTGAGTGTATACAATAAACAACATCAATGGATTATAGATAGCATCATTAGCTTTATAGGAACATCATATCACGGACTCTAGAATCTTTAGACTTAAGCTTATCATCATCATTATCGTGCTCATAATGTATCTCTTATCTCATATGGCTATTCATGAACATAGACTCTTAGTTTTCTTGAAGATAGGAGATTCATGAAGAAGGAGGAAATTCATGCCATAAGATTCATGCCTTAAAAAGAAAGGAATAGCCTCACATACCTTTTTCATTTAACTACTCTATCGCTTGCTCGTTCTCCTTCAATTCCCACGTTTCTACCTTCAAGAGAATTCGCATTACCATTAGCTAATCGATTATAAGAACGTGCTTACTAAAGCTAGGGAAAATTGGGCAGCATTTTCTTTGTTTATACAACTTTCTTCATATTCCATATCAACTCCCAAACATCCATAACATCATTCACAATATTGTAAACAACAATCATCATTTATCTACATTATCCACATTTCACAATTTCACTTCAATTCCTCCATAATCATGGTCATAGTTCACTATTGCGTTTTCTCACATATAATACTTATCTCATATTCTAAATGTCATTCATAACATATTTACAATCACAACATGTCAATAATCATGGCTCAACCCAAACTACTTCTCAAAAATGACACTATTCTTACATTCATGATTCATTTCCTATTTCCTTCTACAATCCAAGTGTTTTAACTTTCCAATACCTTTAACAACATGAAAATACCATGAAACTCACCTTAAATGGTGGAGGAATAAGCCTTGAGTGGAAATACTCTTCTTGCACCAAAACCCTAGTTCACCTCCATTGAAATTTCTTGGCTTGGATGAACTTTGATGTGTTTCATACACTTGGTTTTGTTGATTTGGTGAAGTTGATCATAAATTTCTCTTGAGTTATTGTGGATGAAGAGTGGAGAGAGTTCTAGAGAGTTCTTGAGTGTTCTAGAGAGAAGAGGTGTGGAAATGAAATGAATTAATGAACTTGGTCCCCTTTTTAATAACTTAAAAATCTGATCCGTCGGGAAAATATACGGACACTTATACGGTCCGTATAAGTGACCGTGAAATCACCTCATCATCATCTCAATTCTGCGACCATTATACGACACATTATATGGTCTGTATAAGTGACTGTATAATCCCACCAGTGAGGGACCTTCACTGTGACAATTCTGCGGACCATTATACGGACCGTATAACATTATACGGACCGTATAACATTATACGGACCGTATAACATTATACGGACCGTATAATCGTCCGTATAACTCATCTTTTCTCTGATCTTGTTCTCGTCACTTCTTTTGATCTCCAATCCTTATGGAACCTTCTTAACACTTGTTTAACACTTCATTAACAATATAAGGGACGTTATGACTCTTCTCCAACACATCATTAAGTCATCATTAATTCGATACTCATAAATCTTGCCCGACACACAACATATGCCTTACTTTTCTTAACAACCTTCGTCTCCTACTTCAATTGTTTTCGAAATCTCATTTAGAATCATCAAATGTTATTTCTTACTTTTCAAAACATCATATACCTCGTGCCTTTTGTTAGTCTATTCACTGTACGTTAACAGAAAATTTCCGAGGTACAACACTACAAGCCACACAAGATGGCTTATGACATATGGAAAGTAGCTTGGGCAAGAAATAAGGCCAACACTCAAAAGTGGCTAGATGTGCAGAAGGATAGAAACGCAAAAGTGGCCAAACATGCAAAGAAGGGGCATAAATGCAAATGGTCGCAATTGCAAGCTTTGAGGATTGGATGATGGCTATTTGTACAAGGGAGAGAAATTTTGAATTCCAAGCCAACATTCCAACTAGCCAAACAAGGCCCTTGCCTCATTAAGGGCAAATATGTAATAGCTAGCTTTCTTCTAATTTCTAGGAGTATAAGTATTAGATAAGGCCTTCATTTTTAGGGGGGAGACTTTTGATATATGATGAATTATGATACTCTAAATTGAGTGATAGATTGTTAGGTAGATTCTAGGGCTATTTTAGTCAATATGATGGTGGAATCCATTGTTGGTTTGTGAACCTTTTATGTCCATTGATATTCATGAAGAGATTGCCATTCGTGGATTCAAATTGAATCTCTTGCCTTGAGTGTCAAATAGTAGTGGTTCTTTTTGGATCGGATTCAATTGGAAGGGTCTAAGTTTAATATACTTAGGTTTGTCCATAAATTCGCCCTAATTGGGTCTTACTTTTATCCTCTATTCCTCATCCCCTTTTCTTCGTATCTTTAAATTTTGTGTTTTGGATTGAATTGGTTCTTCCCCAATTCTATTCTTATCATTTGGTATCAGAGCTTAAGGCTAAGAGATTGTTCTTACAATTTCTAATCCTTGGTTCTTATTTTGAAAATCACAAAAAAATAAAAAATTTGAAAATTTAGAAAAAAAATTCAAAATTGGTGTTTTGATGCTTGTTTGTTGGATTTGAGGTTGAATCTGTCTTTATTGCTATCAAAAACCTCTAGATCTGAAGTTTCAAGTGATTTGGTTGAGTTTTGAGTCAATCACCATTGTTGTACTTGAAAAACTCCAAATGGGTTTGGGTGATTGAGGCTAAATTGAAGGTTAATTCTTATTGGTCTTTGTTCTCTAGGTGAAGGGGAGTCTAGATCTGAAATTTGGAGGAAACATAAGTTGATTTGGAGGTGAACTGGATTTTGGGTGTTCTTCATGTTCTTGAGCATCTTCATATCTTCATAGTGAAGAAGAAGACCAAAAAAGGAGTTTGATCCAAAGAAATTCACCCAAGTTATTAAAAGTTGTTTTTTTAGCCTAAAAGGGAAATATCCAAGGTTGAGTGGGCCCAATGGTTCAACAAAAATCAGAAAATTTGGCCCAAAGTTAGAGGAATCGAGAATCGGGATTCGGGTGCTGCACCCGTGACGTGGGCCCGACACGAAAACACCAATCAGGTGCTAGACCCGCGACACGGACCCGGCACAAAAGCGCCAGCAGGTGCTAGCCCCGCGACGCAGACTCGACACGAAAAGGGGAATTTTCAGAAGCTGATTTTTGCGTGTTGACCCCGCGATGCATGGCCAACACCTGATCAAAAAAAAATTTGGAAATTTTTCTAAGTGTCTAAAATGGTTTGACTCTTTCCTAATCTCTTTTCTTTGATTCTTACAACTAATTAACAACTATTAATCGCTCTTATTAGTTATTAACTAGTTCTTGAGTCCTTAATTTCTTTCATGCCAATTATTTTCAAGCTTTTCTCGTTTTAATATCGTTGAATCTTTTAGGCTCAAGTCCTTTTGCTTTATCGAGTCGTCCGTCTTTCGATTAACAAGAATCTATTCCTCCACAAAGGTTAGCAATCTTGTGAATTGATTTGGATTAAAAAGGTTCTTGACCAACCTTGGAAGAAGGTTAGGTTGAGAGGTAAGCTTGAGTGCAAATACGAGTGACGTGAGGAACTTTTGCTACTAATCTTTTGCTCGTTTTGTAGGTACACGAAGAGGAGACATAAGGAGAAGGAGACATAAGGATGTCAGCCATAGCTTCTGAGTCTTGTGGAGATGATTTTGAAGGTTATGCCTCTAGCAATTAAGGGTATGATTATGAGGGTGACGGAGGCTATGAGGGAGTTGACGAGAGGTATGACCATGATGGTGAGCATCACTATTCTTACAATGAATATGATGGTGATGGTGCTCATAGATAGAATGAAGAATATGGTCGATATGATCATAGCCCGTATGAGGGTGAAGAATACTACTCTGAGGGCAATTATGAGGCAACACCTTATGAGGCTTATGACGAAGAAGGAGTAGATGAGTATGATGAAGAGTCCTATAGTGGATACGAGCATTAAGAGTCTCATTCTACCCACCATGGACATGGAGGTGAGTTCAGGTATGCTCCTTCCTCACACTTTAGATATGAACCACTTGGTAAGAACTCGCAAGAATGGGAAGAATGTGATGATTACGAGCCTAATGGCTATGCACTTTGTGGTGAATATACTTATGAAGATAATGGGATTGAACAAAACTCTTATGAGGGATCTTCTAGTAGATATTCACATACATCGGCTTGTGATACTTCCTATTCCAGGAAAAAAGGTATAAGTGTGTGGATTGGGCCGAGTAGGAGTCCGCCTAGAAGGAGAAGAGAGTATACATTTCCTCCTCTAAGAAACACGATATATCATGCTTCTTATCCTAAGCAGGAGTTACCATGTTCCCAGTATGGTTATGATGTGGAGAGTAGGAGGAAAGAAGTGTTGAGGGGAGATGACCAACATGTCGGGTACAGAAGTCCTTATGGCGGTTACGGAAGTCCTTATGGCGGTTACTCAAATCCGACATCTTATCCTACTCCAAGGAATACAATGAATCATTACTCTTATCCTAATCCGAGGTTACCATGTTCTCAAGGTGGTTATGTTATGGAAGGTAGGAGAGGAGTGACGATAGGTGAAGGAAGTCGGAGGAATGAGGGACCTCAAGCAAGGAATGATCCCAAAGAAGAAACAAGCACAAGTGGTGGGTTCAAGGAGATAAAAGAAGACTTCAAGTACATAAGGGAAATACTCCTCCGAATGCTCAAGGAGGAACAATTGAAAGGAAAGAAACCCAACCCTTGTGAAGCAAAAGAGGGGGATGAAGTGGAGAATTCCCCTAACCCTTCTAAAGGAATACTTGGCACTTGTTCCAACTCCCAAGAAATTGAGAGAGAAAAGATTAAGAGGAGCAAGGGAGTGAAAAGTGACAACTCTAGAGAGGAAAAAGGAGAGGAAGTGAGGAGTGATGTGAGAGAGTTATCACAACCTCTTTCTAAACCTTGTAACTTTTCATTCTTTTCTAGTGGTCTTGTTGATAGTGCAGGTATTATCGGAAGCAAGCCAAATGATGAACGTCAACCTTTGAAGGATTTTGAGGTAGTTGAGAGCTTCCCGAAGGGGAAAGTGAGCTCCAAATATGAAACCCGAGGCAAAGAAGATGAATGCGAACTTCAAGGAACAACAACTAATTGTCACACCCTAACAATAGTAGGGCATGACGGGTACCCGACTCTCATCAGAGTCGAGCAAACCCTCAGACATTCGCTCTATCAAAACTTGTTATTTCAAAAAAAAAACTTTTAAGAACATAAAACTTTTCCAAATAAAAATCATTATCTTTATAATGATTATGAAAACTTTCAATAAAATAAGTACTTTAAACCAATTGAAATCATATAAAATACATACTCTTTTAAAATCCACAAATGACTCAACTGATATCACTTTGTCGACATCTCGACAAACATACCACAGGACACTGTCTGCAGAAGTCTCTAAGAAGTAAACTGAACATTATATGTCAGGACAGGGCCCTGACATACCCATAATCATACAACTATACATGACTTAGCACAGCTCCAGAATGAGCGTGGAACTTGCCAATCCCAGCTGACGTCCAAGCATCCTAGCTATACACCTAACCTGCCAAACAATCTGGGGCTGCGGGCATGAACGCAGCGTCCCCGGGCAAAAGGACGTCAGTACGGACAATGTACTGAGTATGTAAGGTGGTAACAAATCATAATCATAATTTGACTTACGAGAGAAGAGATCACAATCTAACTCAATACCTGCAGCATTCGCTGGAAGAAACATAAATATGCACACGAAGTCTCAAAATAATCTTTAAGTAAATAATGCAATCCAACACACATGCCGCTTCCGACATGTTAACAGAATGGTCCCTTCGGACAGCCGCTTCCGGCTAGTATCACAATAGTCCCTTCGGACGGCCACTTCCGGCATAATAATGATGGCCCCTTCGGGCAGCCACTTCCGGCTTAATATCACCATCATATCAACACAAACTCAATCCACAAATATCAATTTCAATTCATATCATAAGTCACTAATCAATTAATCATAATCCAGTTATTAGCCTTAGTCTTTCATAAGAAGTTATCAAATTTGTATCTCACTAGACTTAGGAGGACATACTTCCAGGTTTGAGGGTAGAATTGTTATGAAATTCTTACTACTTATATTCTACTCAATTTCATCTTATTGCCCTATCTAAAGAATAAATGATCATATCAATACAAAGGGATGATACTATGGAATGTAAACATAAATCATAAATGAAATGAAGTAGTAAAACCTCGCACCCCCTTCGGAGTGGTTTTGAAAATCAAACTTTATGTTTCCTTTAGTATAAAACTCATTTCCTCGAAATCATTAGTAAAACCATATACACAACTCAACTTGGCACCTTATGGTTGGTCCCTTCGACACTTAAGAAGTTAAGGAACTCTGAATACAACACCAATATAAACATTGGGACATGAGCTCCTACATCTAGGAGTGGATTTGTTATGAGTATCGTCACGTTCGTACTTATCATAGATCATACCAAAATGAAAGAAGGGATAACATTAACATACCTCGAAGTCTGTCTAAATGTCCAACGTTTACTTCCCGAGCTCGCAAATCTTATATGCCAAGAACTACTCTTCTTCCACCTTACTTCTCTTTGAAGAAATCTCCAATTTGCTAAGATCCGAAGTAAACCGACGTTAGAATCACATTACCAGCGATCGAAACCACATATGTGTGCATATTGTTGCTGCTCGTTAATGTGACTTGCTGCTCATCATTTGCCACGTTAATTTCCCCACCTCAACACAAAAGATTTTCTGATTAAAAGTGAGAGCTCAAATAGCTTGCTGCATAGAAGTATTAACGTTCCAGCAAAGAGATTTAGTCCCCTCTACTCTTTTCTAATTCACTTAAAGGCAAACTAAAATAATCCCTCTTACTGGTCCATCCAAAAATGTAACACAGTAAGGAAATAAAATATAAGGTCTATTGATACTTTATCACTTTCCATGTGTCATTCATACATATTAAGTGTTTTTGACTCACAATTCAACTTAATCCATCCCTGTTTACTTACTTCCACGTGGAAGAAAGTGTCCCACTCATCACTTGCTCTTTAATTTTATTTAATTCTTTATCTCTGCTACAATCCAACATTAAACCAATTACACACATAATTAATCTCATGATCTCAATTCACTTAAATAATACTCATCTTTAACATACCGCATATACTCCTTATCATGCTCATTTGATATAACACTAATTCATAGCCTCTTTTGGCACGCACGAAATATTATTCCCAATCACCGTCGTCACACCTGTTAAATCCTAAATTATTTCGGGACTTCATTCCTTGTATACACCGAGTTCTTGACTTTCACGCTTGAATATGACCAAATCCTTCGGGCTTGGGTAAATTTGCTCATGTTGGATGGTTCAATTTCCTAGTCCAAAAATACGTGATATTATAGCTTGTACCGTATTTCATTCAAATAAATTTTGAACCTCGACGAAACTTATTTTCTCAGATTTGTTTAACTTCTAATCCTTACGATACATCTATACCATCACTCTAACCACCTATAAGCTTGGGAGATAACCTCGTTTCCGTTACTAATGTCATATAACTTGCACGCTTTCCAATGCATGAAAACACAGGATGTTATATCCTTCCCCCCTTTAGGAACATTCGTCCTCGAATGTTAAAGTAAGACTTGCTTCTGTCACTGATGCCAATACCTTCATTTCTGTTTACTTATTTCAAAACCTCGGGATCCTGTTGTGTTGATTACTCACTTGTTGTGATCCTCCTTCTTTCATCTGATTAGTCCACTTACTTCTTTTATATTTCCTCTTCCATAACTATCATCCCATGTTATCTATTTTCCTCTTTCCTTTCACCCCCATATTGCATCAACTTGTTCACACAACACTACGATTACTCTCAATCCAACTCATATACCATCATCCTAAAACCTTTTTGTATCTATAATATATCAAGATCAGTCCATATCTCTATGCAGTAATATTCTTTAACTTGACTTAAACATTCAACCAATTCCATAATCCCTCTCAATAATTTATTACCTCTGACTTAGCTATAGTAACCTTCTTTTTATATAACTCACAATACTTTACTCACTTATCTCTATAAAACCTCGAATTGAACTACTGATCACCTTCCTCACAAATCATTTTTTGGGCCATACTAGAACCATATTTCCTTAAAGCAACACATCCTACTTATTGTCTTGTCACTATATTTCCTTTTCACTCTTCTTCTTGTTAGATGTACCTATTCAAATGACCTGATTTCGAAAAATTTTGTGTGTGTCTCTGTGTGTGTGTGTCTTACTATCTCAAACCGAGAGTACAGAGAGAGAGAGAGCGACCCTTAAAACACATCTAATGCCTCACAGGGCACCCATAGAAATACAGACGATCCATAACTCAGCTATCCTAAATTCTTCTCATATACCCACATCAATAGACGGAAAACATACCTTTGTGATAACCAGGCTTCAATTCTTACCAATATCTTCCAAGGTTGAACAACAAACTGCTTATCAACAATCAAATCACTCGAGGTTAAAATAAGAAATTTCTATCCTATGACTTAGCTTTATAGCACGATCTGGAACAAGAAAGAAGAGTAACCATCCTAAATGCCCTGTAGCCTCCTGTTTATAAATGTGGGGTGTAACACACCATAAACAAGACCCTACCAGACACGAATTTGCAGACAACCCCAAAGACGAACTGCTCTGATACCACTTTGTCACACCCTAACAATGGTAGGGCATGACAGGCACCCAACTCTCATCAGAGTCGAGCGAACCCTCAGACATTCACTCTATCAAAACCTGTTATTTCAAAAAAAAAAAAATTCAAGAACATAAAACTTTTCCAAATAAAAATCATTATCTTTATAGCGATTATAAAAACTTTCAATCAAATAAGTACTTTAAACCAATTAAATCATATAAAATGCACACTCTTTCAAAATTCACAAATGACTCAACTGACATCACTTTGTCGACATCTCGACAAACATACCACAGGACACTGTCTGCAGAAATCTCTAAGAAGTAAACTAAACATTATAAGTCAAGACAAAGCCCTGACATACCCAAAATCATACATATCTATACATTACTTAGCACAGCTCCAGAATGAGGTGGAACTTGTTAATCCCAGCTGACGTCCAAGCATTCTAGCCATAGACTTAACTTTTTGCCAAACAATGCGGGGCGGCATGAACGCAACGCGGCCCCGAGCAAAAGGATGTTAGTACGGACAATGTACTGAGTATGTAAGGTGGTAACAAATCATAATCATAATTTGACTTAGGAAAAAAGAGATCACAATCTAACTCAATACCTGCAGCTTTCACTGGAAGAAACATAAATATGCACACGAAGTCTCAAAACAATCTTTAAGTAAATAATGCAATCCAACACACATGCCGCTTCCGACATGTTAACGAATGGTTCCTTCGGACATTGCTTGGCTAGTATCACAATAGTCCCTTCGGACGGCCGCTTTCGCCATAATAATGATGGCCCCTTCGGGCAGCCGCTTCCGGCTTAATATCACCATCATATCAACACAAACTCAATCCACAAATATCAATTTCAATTCATATCATAAGTCACTAATCAATTCATAACAATCTAGTTATTAGCCTTAGTCTTTTATAAGAAGTTATCAAATTTGTATCTCGCTAGACTTAGGAGGACATACTTCCAGGTTTGAGGGTATAATTGTCATGAAATTCTTACTGTTTATATTCTACTCAATTTCATCTTATTGCCCTACCCAAAGAATAAATGATCATATCAATACAAAGGGATGATACTATGGAATGTAAGCATAAATCGTAAATGAAAGGAAGTAGTAAAATCTCGCACCCCCTTCGGAGTGGTTTTGAAAATCAAAATTTATGTTTCCTTTAGTATAAAACTCATTTCCTCGAAATCATTAGTAAAACCATATACACAACTCAACTTGGCATCTTATCGGTGTTCCCTTCGGGACTTAAGAAGTCAAGGAACTCAGAATATGAGCAACACCAATATAAACATAGGGACATGAGCTCCTACATCTAGAAGTGGATTTGTTATGAGTATCGTCACGTTTGTACTTATGATAGATCATGCCAAAATGAAAGAAGGGATATCCTTAACATACCTCGAAGTCTGTCTAAATATCCAACGTTTACTTCCCGAGCTCGCAAATCTTATATGCCAAGAACTACTCTTCTTCTACCTTACTTCTCTTTGAAGAAATCTCTGATTTGCTAGGATCCGAAGTAACCCGATGTTAGAATCACGTTATCGGTGATCGAAACCACATATGTGTGTGTATTATTGCTGCTCGTTAATGTGACTTGTTGCTCATTATTTGCCAAGTTAATTTCCCCACCTCAACACAAAAGATTTTCTAATTACAAGTGAGAGCTCAAATAGCTTGCTGCATAGAAGTATTACCGTTCCAGCAAAGAGATTTAGTCCCCTTTACTCTTTTCTAATTCACTTAAAGGCAAACTAAAATAATCTCTCTTAATGGTCCATCCAAAAATGTAACATAGTAAGGAAATAAATTATAAGGTCTATGGATACTTTATCACTTTCCATGTGTCATTCATACATGTTAAGTGTTGTTGACTCAAAATTCAACTTAATCCATCCTTGTTTACTTACTTCCACGTGGAAGAAAGTGTCCCACTCAGCACTTGCTCTTTAATTTTATTTAATTCTTTATCTCCGCTACAATCCAACATTAATCCAATTATACACATAATTAATCTCATGATCTCAATTCACTTAAATAATACTCATCTTTAACATACCTCATATACTTCTTATCATGCTCATTTGATATAACACTAATCCATAGCCTCTTTTGGCACGCACAAAATATTATTCTCAATCACCGTCGTCACACCTGTTAAATCCTAAATTATTTCGGGACTTCATTCCTTGTATACACCGAGTTCTTGATTTTCACGCTTGAATATGACCAAATCCTTCGGGCTCGGGTAAATTTGCTCATGTTGGATGGTTCAATTTCCTAGTCCTATGGGATATTATAGCTTGGACCGTATTTCATTCAAATAAATTTTGAACCTCGACGAAACTTATTTTCTCAGATTTGTTTAACTTCTAATCCTTACGATACATCTGTACCATCACTCTAACAACCCATACGCTTGGGAGATAACCTCTTTTTCGTTACTAATGTCATATAACTCACACGCTTTCTAATGCATGAAAACACAGGATGTTACACTAATCTTAACTCTCTAAATGATGTGAATGAACATATTGTTGAAGGGAGTATAAATGATAGCTTTTCCCTAAATGAGCTTAATGAATCTTCTCCTTATGATATGCCTAGTGCTATAATGACAATTGACAATGTAGTTGTTATAGGTGATCCAACACTAGTTGATCCTATTGATGACTATCTTGACTCTTCCTTTGAGTGCAAGTTGTGTCCACCTAGTGTTGATCCTCTTGATATGCGTGTTAGTACATTGTCATGTGAGATGGTAGGACACCCACTAGTTGATCCTAGCGATGACCGAATTGATTTTTCTAGCAAGATCGATTTGCGCCCAACTAGTGTGGTTACTTGTGTTGATCAATTTGTTTGCTATGAAAGTCCACTATTTAAGGAACCTTGTGATGTGCTTAATGACCCTCAATTTAGTGATGATGTTGATATAATTGATCATTTACCTAGTCGTGTACATGAAAGTATTGTGGGAAGTGACCTTTGTCTTTATGAGAGTGGAATTGCATGCTCTGAATCTTTGTTGTTCATAGATGCTCTCTTAAAAGATAATGTCCTATTCGATGATAACATGACTAGTGAGGGTGATATGCATAGTGGTTGGTATTGCAATGTTAAGCATATAGCCACCTTTGGAGGCTATAATGTGTATTGTAATCCACTATGGGATAATGACACTCTTCCCTACGATGGAGATCTTCCTTTAAGGAATTGTGATCAACTTATGGGGAGAGAAAGTGTTAAAAAGGAAGGTGATCTTGTCTAGAAATTGCAAATTCTTCCTTTCATGTTCAACTTCATAATATCCTATTGGATGATTTTATTCTTGAACCTAATAGTAAGGCTACATTGGAGGATGACATAGATGAGGAAGTTATCTTAAGTGATACCTTTCTTTATCACTTGTTTGCATATGATGACGCTCTTATTTATGTTAGGGGTGCGTTGGGGAAGTTACTTGTGGGGTAGTTGGTTGTGTTATTGACCCTAGTAGGTGGCTATACTTCCCATTTGACCCGGATGTTACCTTGTTTGATTTAGGGACACCTTGTTTGGAAAATGAGTTTCCATAGTGCTTCATGTCAAATAGAACCAATGTAGTATTACATACTTCGTATTTTACATCCATTGGTTTTATTACTTCATCCTTATGTCATGAACCTTGGAGGGATCAACTTCTTGATACCTCATGTGTTCCAATGTTATTCATGATTGTTATTGATGTGTGGTTGTACCACAAATTTGTCCATCCTTGTTATGTATGTATGGTTATTACTTTGTGTGCTAACCCTCAATCCTTGAGGAGTATGTTTTCGTATGTCTTCCCTTGGATTTTGCTAGGTTCGGATTCGAGGACAAATCCTTTTGAATAAGGGGAGGATGATACGATCCTACTTAGCACACTTCATTTCAAGACGTACATTCAAGGACGAGATATGAGACATCATGCTCTACAAGCTACATGGAAGATGAGGAAGTCGTTTGAGGCCTTTGGAGGCTCCTACAAGCCACACAAGATGACTTACAATGTATGGAAGGTAGCTTGGTCAAGAAAGAAGTCCAACACTCAAAAGTGGCTAGATGTGCAAAGGGATAGAAACGCAAAAGTGGTCAAACATGCAAAGAAGGGGCATAAATGCAAATGGTCGCAATTGCAAGCTTTGAGGATTGGATGATGGCTATTTGTGCAAGGGAGAGACATTTTGAATTCCAAGCCAACATCCCAACTAGCCAAACAAGGCCCTTACCTCATTAAGGGCAAATATGTAATAGCTAGTTTTCTTCTAATTTCTAGGAGTATAAGTATTAGACTTAGCCTTCATTTTTAGGGGGAGACTTTTGATGTATGAT
Organism: Lycium ferocissimum; assembly: GCF_029784015.1. Taxonomy (NCBI): domain Eukaryota; kingdom Viridiplantae; phylum Streptophyta; class Magnoliopsida; order Solanales; family Solanaceae; genus Lycium; species Lycium ferocissimum. The sequence goes on from NC_081344.1 coordinate 54,195,952, forward strand.
GAATTATGATACTCTAAGTTGAGTGATAGATTGTTAGGTTGATTCTAGGGCTATTTTAGTCAATATGATGGTGGAATCCATTGTTGGTCACCTTTTATGTTCATTGATATTCATGAAGAGATTGCTATTTGTGGATTCAAATTGAATCTCTTGCCTTGAGTGTCAAATAGTAGTGGTTCTTTTAGGATCAGATTCAATTGGAAGGGTCTAAGTTTAATATACTTAGTTTTGTCCATAAATTCGCCCTAATTGGGTCTTACTTTTATCCTCTATTCCTCATCCCCTTTTCTTCGTATCTTTAAATTCTGCGTTTTGGATTGAATTGGTTCTTCCTCAATTCGATTCTTATCATTCCTTCAATTTAGTCATATGATTGTCCACTAACTAGATCATAGGGATCTGAAAAAATCAGAGATTTTAGACTATACTAACAACTTTTTTGTGTTAAGACCAACATAAAAAGATGTTAAATATGATAACATGTCCAACTACATTGTTTAAATTAGGATTAAAATGATTAATTGACTACTTATCCACATTTATGTAGCTACCTCCTTCACTCGACGAACTTGTTGTCACGCAGTAGGTAGTGTATCATGCGCTAGTGTAGTTACAGTACTTTTAACCAAGTCACAAATCTTTTGTCACTACCCAACCCGCTATGACTGGCACCCACACTAACTCCTAGTGGGCGAACCAATACGTTTAACCCTCTACTCATTCAAAGTCCATTTTCACTTAGTCAATTCATTCAATTCGCAATAATTAAATGCAAGATTAAGTCAAAAGTGGTCATACCATAAAACAATAATGTAAATGTGGAAGTCCTAACTATTATAACCCCAAAATTCGAAAGTCACCGTACAAGGACTCTAATCCAAACATGTCTAAGGAATCCATACTGTCTGAAATAAATAAACATCAAATGTCTGGAATGGAAATAGACATTAAATGAAGGAACATCTTCGGGCGGCCTGGCACGGATTAAAGCTCACCCTCAATCTGTCAGCAAACGGCCTTAAGCTAGATATGAGGTTGAGTAGCAGTCTCTGGATCACAATCTGCACTCAAAAAGAATGCAGCAAGGTAGTATCAGTACAAACACTATGTACCGGTAGATATCATAGGCCGACTAAGATTAGTATCTTGCATAAATCATAAAATCAATAAAATAGGCAGACCAGTCAACAACACATAATCAGATAGCCAACACCAAGTCAACTAATGATATTAAAAATCAAGTCCACCAATGATATTAACAATCAAGTCCACCAATGATATTAACAATCAAGTCAACGGAAGCAAGCAATGGAATAAACCGTACAACAACATTCTCACTTACTCAGTCACTGATCACTCGTGCACATACATGCTAATTGGTGTCTTTGCCCAATAGTTATGACCTGCAGGGGACCCATGGTGCACATGTACCCTCGCTCCAGAATCTTACCTCGGATCACGAACCTTTAACTTAGGCCACATTCTCACCCCCTGTCAAATGTGCCCAAAATCTAGGTCACATCCTCACCCCCTTTCAAATGCGCCTTTTCATAGACATATATAAAAATATTGTCATATCACTTTTGATGAGCAATTATCAAGTAGTATATCATTTTCATCAAGAAGATCATATTAATTTCTCACCATAATTGTCATCAAATTACAGATCACCACACATCGAATAATGGCATTTAGCCCACATTATCACTCAATCAATAGCATATAGGAATTCCAGTCACACATTATGCCTGAAGACTAGACATGCTTTCTCCTATCAATCTCATAACGCATACAATCAACTAATCAAAGTCTAACTCAAGTAAATCGTAACCTACCTCGACTGCAGAGCTGGAAAATTGCGAATCACTCCGCTATAGCCTTTCTCTTCCGTAATGCCTCGGAACACTCAAAGTCTAGCAATTAAGATGCTAAATAAGTCACAACACTCTAGTTAACAATATCAATTCAATGAACACCCTTCCACTTTACCCCTTTCTAATGGGTAAATGCTTACTAAGTGTAAATCATCCTAACATTGGCCTTAGCAACCATAAACTATCAATTCATAAGGTTATTCATTCAAGTTAACTCTAACAAGCAGTTCCTATGGTCAAGCTACCATCTTTATGAAACCCTAAGTCTCAATTCACTTGGTTCATGTCTCTAACGGTTCAATTCTTGATTAGAAAGTGATAACCCAAGCCTTTAGATAATAATCACACAATATATTCATAACCCACCAACTATTAAAGGCCTATTAGGTTCTAGGGTTACTAATCCTCAATTCACCATTGTATACCCATTAGAATGATGATAATCTTAGAGATGAATGCGTAATGAAGAAAGGAAGGGTTGAGACTTACCTCTCACGAATATTCTTGCCCTAGCCTTAGAATTTCGCCTTAGGCTCTTGTTGGGAAGTGTTTTGGAGTTTTATGAATAAAGAATTCGAAACTAAGTGTTTAAAACATGGCTTACTGCCCCCATCGACCGCTACGGCGGTAGTTGTGTCCGCTGCGGCGATCTCGCTATAGCGGGCAAGGGCCCGCTGTAGCGGACATCCACTTAAAGCTCACTTCCGTTGTGGCGAGCACGGACCCGCCATAGCGCAAGCGGTACATAGGTCCAGTGTGATACAATCGAATTGGGGAAGAACCAATTCAATCCAAAAATGCAGAATTTAAAGACACGAAAAAAAGGGGATGAGAAAAGAGGATAAAAGCAATACCCAATTAGGGTGAATTTATGGGCAACCTTGGATATATTAAATCCAACACCTCCCAATCTAATTCAATCCTAAAAGAACCTATACTATTTGAAATCAAGGCAAGAGTGATTCAAATGAATCCTCAAATGAACAACTCTTCATGAAATCAATGGAATTAAAGGTTCAAAGACCAACAATGGAATCCACCATTAAATCTACTAAACTAAGCAAAACCCTAGCTAAACAAACTATGATAATCATATCATCACTCAAATATTCATCATCAAAATCTATGTAATGAAATGAAAGACAAGCTATATATGCAAGCTAAGTAAAGAAGACTAATAGGCAATTACAATGCTACCCTTAATGAAGTAAGGGCCTTGTTTGGCTAGTCTTCTTAAGCAGCTCTTCAATTCAAGAATTGGCCTTCAATGGCTAAACACGCCCCTCCTTGCATAGATAGCCCTCTAATCAACCTTGCATGCATGGACTTCTTGCAATCATAACCCTCCTTGCGCAAAGTAGCCACTTGCACAAATAGCCCTTTGCGCAAATAGCCATCTTCCGGCATTGAATCACCCAAGCTTGCAATTATAGCCACTTTAAGAGGCAAGCCTTGGGCCTTGGACTCTTGACCTCTTCTCCCATGCTATCTCCCATAGCTTGAAGGCCCTCCAATTACTCTATTTAAATGCTCCCAAAGCTTCATCCTCCATGATTCCGCTTCCAACACAAATCCTAGGAGAACTTTGAGTAGTTGAGTCATTTGTGCCATTTAGGATCATATCACAGTGTCTGCCATAGCAGACACCCCCCTTTCTCTTCCCCTCACGGCAGCGACCGATCCTTCGCTGGGACTCGCTGCAGCGGAACTTTTTCCACCGCAGCGACAACCCAAACCAGTGAGCTCGATTTTCTCACCAATTTTTCTCTCTACCGCACAACACTTCATCCGAGGCCTTACAAACACAAACAAAACATGCACATTAATGTAAAACACCATATGGACTCACCCGTGGCCTCGAAATCCCCAACGGAGGTCTAATTTCCTACGTCACCCCTCAATGGACTCAACACAACCAAACAATAATCACAAACAAGCCAAGTTTTCAATTCTTAGACTTCTACATTGTGTTTCTATCAGCTCGTTCTACCTTTGGAGAGGCTCTATTGGAAGGGTGATCCTAGATTTTCCATAACGACCGGGAAGTCATTACATCAGATACCAATTAAAACACCGTTCGTCCCCGAACGGACAAGGATAAGGAATCTAGGAAAAACGGTACCTGTCCCGGCGAAAAGTTGAGCATACTTGCTATGCATATCCGATTCTGTTTCCCAAGTAGCTTCCTCAATTGGGCGATTCTTCCACTGAAATTTCATGGAGGCTATTTCCTTCGACCTCAACTTGTGAACCTCTCTATCTAAGATAGCAATAGGCTCTTTCTCATATGTCATGTTCTTATTTAGTAAAATCGAATCCCAAAGGATTATGTACCAACCATCGCCATGATACTTCTTCAACATCCAAACGTGAAATACTAGATGAACACCTGATAAGCCCAGAGGTAAAGCTAACTCATAAGCTACCTCCCCCACACGCTTGAGAATCTAAAATGGCCTAATAAATCTTGGGCTAAGCTTGCCCCTCTTCCCAAACCTCATCACACCCTTCATGGGTGAATTTTTCAAATGAACTTGTTCTCCCTCCATAAACTCATGATCTGGGACCTTTTGATATGCATTCTCCTTTTGCCTACTCTGTGCTGCTAAAATCTTAGCTTGAATCACCTTCACCTTCTCTAATGACTCTCTCAGAAGGTCCGTACCCCAAGGTCTCACCTTAAACGCATCGAACCAACCAATAGGAGACCTACATCTCCTCCCATACAAAGCCTCAAATGGAGCCATGTCGATGCTCGAGTGGTAGCTATGTTATACGCTAACTCTGCAATGGTAAGAACTGATCCCAGTGACCACCAAAATCTATCACACAAGCCCGAAGCATATCCTCAAGAACCTGAATAGTCCGCTCGGACTACCCGTCAGTCTGAGGGTGAAACGTTGTGCTAAGGTCCAACCTAGTGCCCAACTCGTCCTGTAGAGTCCTCCAGAAGTTCGATGTAAAAGTAGTGCCCCTGTCAGAGATGATGGAAACCAGAACCCCATGCAATCGAACCACCTCCCTGATGTACAACTTGGCTAACTTCTCTGCATTATACGTTACCTGGATAGGAAAAAAAATGAGCAGACTTAGGCCTCATTTGTTTTCATTAAGATTAAGACGTCTGAATCTGAATGCACATCTGAATAATTAAGATGTTGTCTCTAGATCTGAACACTAAATCATTAAGACTGTTTGTTTTTGAACATCTAAATGTGCATAGTGCATTTATTTAAACATAATAAATATACAATTCAAATAAAAAGTAACTAAATATTAGAAAATAAATACAAATTTAATAAAATAAAAAATTTATTTGATAAAAAAATGAATCATTTATGTTTGCTAGTAATAATATTTGTAGTGGTGGTGGGTGGGGGTTTTTAGGGATAGGGTTTTGGGGGGGGGGGGAGGGTTGATAGGTGGGGGTGGATGGTGGTGGTGCGGTGGGTCTGAGGGTAGGTTGGGGGTGCTTGGGGGTTAAGGGAGGTGCGTGGGAGGGGTTAAGGGTGGGTGGTGGGAGGGGGTGGAGCTGGTGGTAAAAATTATCCGTACAAAATACCTCTTAATGATATTAAGACTTTGTTCTAGATCATAATGATTAATACCTATTCAGACCAAATAAGTGCTTAGATCTTAATGTCAACAAATGCACTTAATGACCTAAGGTCTGAACCATTCAGATTCAGACCTCCATTAAGTGCAAACAAATGAGGCCTTAGTCAACCTGTCGACAATAACCCATATAGAATCAAACTTCCCCAACGTCTTTGGAAGACCAACCACGAAATCCATTATTATTCTTTCCCACTTCCACTCAAGAATGGGCATCCTTTGAAGTGTACCCCCAAGTTTCTGATGTTCATACTTCACCTGTTGGCAGTTCAAACACTGAGCAATAAACTCCACTATGTCACGCTTCATCCTAGCCCACCAGTAATGTTGTCTCAGATCTCGATACATCTTAGTAGCGCTAGGATGAATGGAATACCTCAAATTGTAAGCCTCTGCTAGAATAGTCTTGATCAAATCACCGACACGTGGCATGCAAACTCGTCCCTTAATTCGCAACACCTCCTCTTTATCGATCAAGGCCTCTTTGGCCTCACCACACAACACCTTGTTACGAATTTTACACAACTTAGCATCCTCAAACTGTTTAGCCTTAATCTGCTCCAGAAACGCTCAACACAAGCTAACACTCTGCCCATGCTAGACATATCCAGTCTCATAAAACTGTTAGCTAGAGTCTGAACCTCTCTAGCTAATGGATGCTCCGAAGAGATCAAACGAGCCAGACTTCCCATACTATTTGACTTCCTACGCAACGCGTCGACCACCACATTCGCCTTACCAGGATGATATAGAATGGTAATGTCATAATCCTTCAGCAACTCCATCCATCTCCACTGCCTAGAGTTCAGATCCCTCTGAGTGAACACATGCTGTAAGCTGCGATGATCAGTGTACACCTCACAACGGACACCATACAAGTAGTGCCTCCAGATTTTCAGCGCAAACACCACTGCTGCTAATTCCAAGTCATGAGTAGGATAGTTCTTCTCATGCACTTTCAACTGTCTAGAAGCATAAGCAATCACCTTCTTTTCCTGCATCAAAATAGCACCCAAACCAGAGCGTGAAGCATCACAATAAACAACAAAATTCTTGCCCTCCACGGGCAATGCTAGAATAGGAGCTGTTGTCAACAGGGTCTTGAGCTTTTGAAAGCACTCCTCACACTCGTCAGACCACTAAAATAGTACCTCTTTCTAAGTCAGGCGGGTCAACTGAGAAGCAATAGAGGCAAACCCCTTCATAAACCGATGATAGTAACTAGCCAGACCCATAAAACTACGGATTTCGATCATTGAGGTGGGCCTAGACCAATCCCTGACTGCCTGAACCTTCTTCGGATCCACCATAATACCCTTCTTCGAAATTATATACCCCAAGAAGGACACAGAAGTCAACCAAAATTCACACTTGTAGAACTTAGCATACAATTTCTTTTCCCGCAATACTCCAAGAGCAATCCTCAAATGTTTCTCATGATCCTCCTCACTTCGACCATACACCAGGATATCATCAATGAACACTATCACAAAAGAATCTAAATATGGCTTAAAAACACTGTTCACCAAATCCATGAACACAGCTGGGGCATTAGTAAGCCCGAAAGACATAACCAAGAACTCATAGTGTCCATACCTGTTCCTGAAGGATATCTTAGGAACATCTTCTGCCCGAATCTTTAACTGGTGATACCCTGACCTTAAGTCAATTTTGGAGAACACAGAAACTCCCGGAAGCTGATCAATGTTTCAGATAATAACCTTATTCAGTTGATGATAATCAATACACATGCGCATAGACCCGTCCTTCTTTTTAACAAACAACACGGGAGCACCCCAAGGAGAGGCACTCGGGCAAATAAATCCCTTACCCAAGAGATCTTGCAACTGTTTTTTCAATTCCCTTAACTCTGCTGGCGCCATCCTATAGGGTGTAATAGAGATAGGACTAGTCCCTGGGTCTAAATCAATCCAGAAGTCAATGTCACGATGAGGTGGCATACCTGGTAATTCCACAGGAAACACATCCGCAAACTTGCGTACCACTGGAATTGAATCAATAGGTGGAGTATCTACACTGGTATCACGGATATGTGCCAAATAAGCTAAACAACCCCTCTCTACTAGCTTTTTAGCACGAATGAAGAATATAACTTTCTTAGGGAGGGGACTAAGCTTACCTTTCCACTCAAGTCTAGGTACCCCAGGCATAGCTAAGGTAACTATTTTAGAGTGACAATCTAGAATCGCATAATGCGGGGACAACCAACTCATGACCAAGATGACATCAACGTCTACCATATCTAGGATCATTAAATCCGTCCAAGTACTATACCCCATAAATATAAAAGCGCAAGAACGGTAAACTCTATCTACTACCACCGAATCCCCGACCAGAGTAGATACATGGATAGGCGCATCAAGTGTATTACAAATCACATCCAAACCCACAGCAAAATATGAAGACACGTATGAAAAGTTAGAACCCGGATCAAATAAAATAGAAGCCATCCGGTCATAGACTGAGATAGTACCTGTGATGACTGCATCGGAGGCCTCAGCCTCGGGTCTAGCTGGGTAGGCCTAAAAGTGACCGCGCCCTCCTTTAGCATATGAACCATTGCGATTACCCTATCCAGTCTGAGCCCCGCCCCTACTGGGCTGCTGTCCACCTCTGCCTGCCTGAGATTCACCTCAGTTAGGCTCAAAGCTACCCCTACCCGCGGGGTGGCCGCCCTGCCCTGCCTGTACACGGTCCTTGCCTCCTCTATCTGGTGCGAACGGAGCTCTGGGAGCCTGATACTGAGTCCCCTAACCACCCTGTCTGAGTCTGGGGCAAAACCTCTTAAAATGCCCTCGCTCACCACACTCGTAACAAGAACAGTCTAGCGTAGGCCGCTGAACAAAAGCTGATAAAGTGGTATAACCCCCATGCCCTGGGTAGCTAGGTTGTACACCCCCATGATGACCCGAAGAATAATGACTGGCCCCTGATGGGCTCCCAACAGACACCTGCATAGCGGACTGAACCGGACGCCCTGAATACACCTGAGAACTCTGCCCCCTAGAGAAGGAGCTGCTGAAATTTCCACCCCTTCGGGCCTTCTTCTCTGCCTGCTTTGAATGACTCTCCTGTCTAATCCCCTCATCAACACGGACATGTTCCACTACCTCCTGGAATGAAGCCCCAGCGGCTACAAGCTGAAGAGCTGATAGTTGAAGTGCAGTGTTCAATACTTTCACAAAACGTCTGATCCTTTCCTCCTCAGTAGGCAACAACTGAAGAGCATATCGGGACAAGAAATGAAAACGGGACTCATAAACAGCAACAGATGACTTCCCTTGATCAATATTACCAAACTTGTCCTTCTTCCTGTCCCTTAAAGTATGTGGAACATGCTTCTCCAGAAACACTGAATAGAAGCAACCCAAGTCAACGGAGGTGACCCAGCTGGCCTGCACTCCACATATGCCCTCCACCACAACTTGGCATTACCCAAAAACTGAAAAGTCACAAACTCAACACTATACTTATCAAAAGCCCCCATATTATGGAGCCTATCATGACAATCTATAATGAACTCGTACGCAAACTCTGACTCAGTACCATAGAAAACCAGAGGCTTCATCTTAGTGAACTTTCAAAATAAATCATGCTCCTCACCGGTCATTACCGGCCCTGTAACTGGTCTCGAAAATGCCTCGAAACTTGACACTTCATCCAAACGAGGAGCCACGACTATGGTGTCACGCCCCAACCTAGGGGTATGGCCTACACGCAACACCCGAAGGGCCGAGCAAACCAACTGTGATATCTGAACTCTGTAACATGAATCATAGGCCGACAAGGCCGCTGAATAACAATTGTAAGAAGTATATTACATCAACGTGCAAGGGGAAAAGGCCCAACAACACATATATGCATAACTAGGGCGGACAAGGCCGCAACCAAGAAAGACAACTAGTCATAAGGCTGGCAAGGCCAAACACAACACCTGTACACTGACAGATAGTCTGTAAGCCTCTAAGAGCACTAATATGCATTAACTGAATGGGACAGGGCCCCGACATACCCATAGGCATACTCATAATATATATACATGCATGCATTCCTACTCAAGACTCTGACCAACAACTCTAGAGAAATGGAGTGCAACAACCAACCACTGAACATCTGGTACCCCACCGGGAAATGTACACCAATCCATCTACCTATACCTATGGGTATGATCACGGGGCTGAAAGAGAAGAAAATCCTTCTATGAACCTTCTATAATAACCAGCCAAACCCAAGAAACTACGTATTTTTGTTGGTTTCGTGGGCTTTGGCCAATTCTTTACAGCTTCAATCTTTTGAGCATCCACTCTAATGCCTTCATCTGAAATAATATGACTAAAAAAAGCCACAGAGTTCAACCAGAACTCACACTTGGAGAACTTGGCATAAAACTCTCTGTCTCGAAGAACGCTAAGCACTGCTCGTAGATGTTCTGCATGTTCAGCCTCCGATGATGAATAAACCAAAATCTCATCTATAAACACAATCATGAATAGATCTAGGAAGGGCCTGAATACGCGCATCAAGTCCATGAACACAGCTGGAGTATTAGTTAAACCGAACGACATAACATGAAACTCATAGTGCCCATATCTAGTTCTAAATGCCATTTTCGGGATGTCTTCCTCCTTCACCCTAACCTAATCATACCCCGATCTCAAGTCTATCTTCGAGAAGTATTTCAGGATCTCAATCCTCGAAAGTGGATATGTATTCTTTATAGTCACCTTATTAAATTACCTATAATCAATACACATTCACATGGAGCCATCTTTATTTCTTACAAACAACACCGAAGCTCCCCACGACGATGTACTAGGTCTAATAAAGCCTTTCTCAAGTAGATCCTTCAATTGTTCCTTCAAATCCTTCAAATCTGCAGGTGCCATTCTATAAGGGGGAATAGACATGATACGATCCGGAATGGCTCAAGTGCTCAATTTTATCCAACAGCTTGTGCTAGAAGCGGAGACAAGGACTCTCAAGCTTTAGAAGCCATGTTTATGGAGAATGAAGCTATGGAAGCACTTAAAGGGAGTCATTGGAGGGCCTTCAAGCTATAGGAGATAGCATGGAGGAAGAATTCAAGAGACCAAGAGTCCAAGGCCCAAGGCTTACCTCTTAAAGTGGCTACAATTGCAAGCTTGGGTGATTCAAGGCTGGAAGATGGCCATTTGCGCAAAGGGCTATTTGTGCAAGAGGCTACTTTGTGCAAGAAGGGTTATGCTTGCAAGAATGCCATGAATGCAAGGTTTATTAGAGGGCCATCTATGTAAGGAGGGACGTGTTTGGCCATTGAAGGTCAATTTGACTAAGCTGACTCAGAAATCAGTAAAGTTTCAGTGGACGGATGCTTGTGAGCGGGGCTTTCAGATATTGAAGGACAAGTTGACCTCAGCACCCGTTTTGACTCTTCCAGAGGGGACAGATGGCTACGTGATTTATTGTGATGCTTCAAGTATTGGGTTGGGCTGTGTTTTGATGCAGCACGGTAAGGTTGTTGCTTATGCTTCTAGACAGCTGAGGAAGCACGAGAAGAATTATCCAACCTATGATCTTGAGTTAGCTGCAGTGATCCATGCTTTGAAAATGTGGAGACATTATTTATATGGTGTCTGATACAAGCCGAGTTGCCTCAAAGATGTTTTCATGGGCCGTCCCGGGAAGTCCAAGAGTGGATGATAGCATAGGAGGACGGATTGGAGATGGATGCACATTGAAGGGGCCAAATGAGTAAGGAAGGCTGTGTTTGCAAGAGGCCACATTCGCAAATTTAAGATTTCCATCTCCACAAGACTAGCCAAACAAGGCCCTTGCCTCATTAATAGCATTTATGTAATAATAGGGTCTTCTATTATTTAGTTAGTATAAATAGCTAGTCTTTTATTTCATTAGGGAGCTTTTGATGAATAGATGAATATTTTGAGTGTTTTAGGGTTATCTCTAGAGAGAGAAACTTATGAGAGGCCTTTGGTAGGCTCTTGTTGATTTGAGATTTAGTGAGAGATTGGTTGCAAGGGAATCTAATTCCCTTGAGGGATTCCTAAGAGTTTGGTGCTTGTTAATGTTAATTAATTGAGGTCTTTAGGTTTAATATACCTTTAGGTTGCTTTTAATTCCATTTTCTTGTGTCAATCTATCTATCCTTTACTTTCCTTGTTATTTTATTGCTTCCGCGTATCCGTTATTATATCAATTGATTGATATAATAATAAAAAGGAAAGACAAGAAATAGACAAGAAATTAAGGATAGAATAGATTGACACAATTGAATAAGGCTAAAAGACAACCCTAACCATAAAAGATTAAGACCTTCAATTAGATTACTCAAAAATACCAAACTCTTGAGGAGACCAAAAGGGATTGATTTCCCAATCAACCACCTTCTCAACAATTCAAACAACCAAAAGCTTCAACAAGCTCTCAAACACTCAATTCTAGAGTTTTACAAGTTTTCAATATCTCATCAAAATAATCTAAGTCTTCCATGAAGAAGAAGAGAACTATTTATACTATGCTAGAAATAAAAGTTAGCAAAAGGGCATAAACACCCTTAATGAGAAAAGGGCCTTGTTTGGCTATTCTTCTTTCTTCAAATTCTTGAAATCTCCTTTGCAAGAATAGCCAACTCTTTCTCTTTTAGCCATTGTGGTGACTTCCCATTTCCTCTTCTTCTATACAAGCAATCTTCATCAACAAATGGACTTGGGATCCAAGGTGCTCATCAAAAGTATACTCAAGAGCCTCTCGCTTCATGAATAGGCTTTGCAAGTGTTGTAGTTCCAGGACATGGCTCCTTGTGAATGGCCTTGAGGCAAGTGGGCTTGCATCATTCTCCCCATCTTGAAGAGAATTTGTCCTCAAATTTGATGGCTCATCACTTTCAATCACCATGGGAGATAAGTCACAAATGTTAAAGGTGTTGTGAACTTGATATTTCGGAGGGAGATCAATTTTGTAGGCATTATCATTAAGCCTTTCAAGAACTTCAAAGGGACCATCTCCACGTGGCATTAACTTTGTCTTCCTCTTGTTTGGGAACCTTTCTTTTCGGAAGTGCACCCATACCCAATCTCCCGGTTCAAGTACCACCCTTTTTCTTCCTTTGTTTGCCCTCTTCGCCACCTCTTGATTCTTCTTTTCAAGTCGGAGCCTTGCTTTTTCATGGAGCTTCTTCATAGCTTCGGCTCTCTTGTTACCATCTATACTCAATACCACATCTTGAGACAAACGCGTTAGATCCAAGAGGGTTAGGGGGTTAAAACCATACAATACCTCAAAGGGTGACATGCCAATAGTGCTATGAATAACCCTATTATATGCAAATTCTACTAAATGCAATTGGTCTTCCCAAGAGGCTAACTTCCCTTTTACCAAGGCCCGAAGCATAGAACCTAAAGTCCTATTGACAATTTCGATTTGGCCATCGGTTTGTGGGTGGCAAGAGGTGGAAAGCAACAACTTCGTTCCAAGCCTACCCTACAATTCTTTCCAAAAGTGGCTAAGGAATTTGGGATCCCTATCGCTCACAATTGTCTTGGGAATGCCATGAAATTTAACCACATTTTCAACAAACAAGGAAGCAATATGAGGAGCATCATCAATCTTATGGCAAGCAATGAAATTGGCCATTTTCGAAAAATGATCAACAACAACAAAGATGCTATCTTCCCCCCTTTTTGTCCTAGGAAATCCCATCACAAAGTCCATGGAAATGTCAAACCAAGGTTGTTGAGGGATGGGGCGGGGAGTGTACAAGCCATGGGGTTGGAGCTTAGATTTAGCCTTTCGGCATTCAAGGCATTGGCCACAAATTCGAGCTACATCCCACCGCATGTGAGGCCAATAGAATTGCTCCTCAAGAATTCCCATTGTCTTGTCCATCCCAAAGTGTCCCGTCAATCCCAAAGTGTCCCATCAATCCCCCATTGTGTGCCTCTCTCACAAATAACTCCCTCCAAGAGCTAATGGGCACACATAGTCGCTTGTTCTTGAACAAGAAACCATCAAACTTAGAATAGGTAGTACAAGATCTATCCCTAAGCCACCTTTCCCTTTCCCATTCTTCGCATTCTAGAAAGATTTTTGTAAAGACGGGGTCCTCGGGATACAATGTCTTCACCTTTAATTTTGAGAATTTGAAGACATTGTATCCCGAGGACCCCGTCTTTGCAAAAATCTTTCTAGAATGTAAAGAATGGGAAAGGGAAAGGTGGCTTAGGGATAGATCTTCTACTCCTATTCTAAGTTTGATGGTTTATTCAAGAACAAGCAATATGTGTGCCCATGAGAATCTTAGGGAGTTAATTGTGAGGGAAGCACACAATGGGGGATTGATGGGACACTTTGGGATTGATAAGACAATGGGGATTCTTGAGAAGCAATTCTATTGGCCTCACATGCGGCGAGATGTGGCTCGAATTTGTGGCCAATGCCTTGAATGCCGAAAGGCTAAATCTAGGCTTCAACCCTATGGCTTGTACACTCCCCTTATCCCTCAACAACCTTGGTTTGACATTTCCCTGGACTTTGTGATGGGATTGCCTAGGACAAAAAGGGGGAAAGATAACATCTTTGTTGTTATTGATTGTTTTTCGAAAATGGCCCATTTCATTGCTTGTCATAAGATTGATGATGCTCCTCATATTGTTTCCTTGTTTGTTGAAAATGTGATTAAATTGCATGGCATTCCCAAGACAATTGTGAGCGATAGGGATCCCAAATTCCTTAGCCACTTTTGGAAAGAATTGTGAGGTAGGCTTGGAACGAAGTTGTTATTTTCCACCTCTTGCCACCCACAAACCGATGGCCAAACCGAAGTTGTCAATAGGACTTTAGGTTCTATGCTTCGGGCCATAGTAAAAGGGAAGTTAGCCTCTTGGGAAGACCAATTGCCTTTAGTAGAATTTGCATATAATAGGGTTATTCATAGCACTATTGGCATGTCACCCTTTGAGGTGTTGTACGGTTTTAACCCCCTAACCCCCTTGGATCTAACACCTTTGTCTCAAGATGTGGTATTGAGTATAGATGGTAACAAGAGAGCTGAAGCTATGAAGAAGCTCCATGAAAAAGCAAGGCTCCGACTTGAAAAGAAGAATCAAGAGGTGGCGAAGAGGGCAAACAAAGGAAGAAAAAGGGTGGTACTTGAATTGGGAGATTGGGTATGGGTGCACTTCCGAAAAGAAAGGTTCCCAAATAAGAGGAAGACAAAGTTAATGCCACATGGAGATGGTCCCTTTGAAGTTCTTGAAAGGGTTAATGATAATGCCTACAAAATTGATCTCCTTCCGGAATATTAAGTTCACAACACCTTCAACATTTGTGACTTACGAAGCCAAGTCAATTCAAAGGCGGAAAAATTAAAGGATACGAAGAAAAGGGGATGAGAAAAGAGGATAAATACTTAACCCGAATGGGGGAAATCCTATAGACAAATCTAGGTATATGAAACCTAAACCCTTCTAATTTGAATTCAACAACCCAAAAGAACGAAAACAATATGAATTCAAGGCAAGATATTCGGATGAAATCCACAAATGAACAATCTTCATGAAATCATTGGAAATAAACGGTTCAAAGACCAACAATCGAATCCACCATTAAATCTGCTAAACTAAGCTAAACCTAGCTAAACAAACTATGATAATCTTATCATCACTCTCCCGATATTCATCATCAAAATCTAAGTAATGAAATGAAAGACAAGCTATATATACAAGATAAGTAAAGAAGACTAATAGGCAATTACAATGCTACCCTTGATGAAGTAAGGGTCTTGTTTGGCTAGTCTTCTTAGTGGTCTTCAATTCAAGAATTGGCCTTCAATGGCCAAACACGCCCCTCCTTGCGTAGATGGCCCTCTAATTAACCTTGCATGCATGGCCTTCTTGCAAGCATAACCTTCCTTGCACAAATAGCCAACTCCCGATCTTGTCCAAGTTAGCAAGTGTAGCCAATTTGCAGAAATGTCCCTATTTGCACGTTTGGCCATTTTGCGCATTTGGTCCCCTTTCTAGTAGCTTCTTCTTCAATTAACTCCCAAGACACCTCCCACACATCATAGGCCTCATTGTGGGTCTTGTATGGGCCTCCAAAGGCCTTCAACTCCATCCTTATCATCCATGCCGCTTGCAGAACTTGAAGTTCCATATCTAGGCCTTGGATGTAAGTCTTGAAATGAGGTGTGCCAAGTAGGATCATATCATCCTCCCCTTCTTCAAAAGGATTCATCCTTGAATCCGAACCTAGAAAAATCCAAGAGAAGACATACGAAAACATACTCCTCAAAGATTGAGGGTTAGCACACAAAACCATAATCACATATTCATGCCAAGGATGAAAAAAAATTTGGTATAACCACACATCAATGACAATCATGGATAACAATCGCACACATGAGGTATCAAGATGTTGATCCCTCCAAGGTTCATGACATGAAGATAGAGTAATAAAATCAATGAACGCAAAATACGAAGCATGTAATACTACATAGGTTCTATTTGACAAGAAGCACCATAGGAACTCATTTTCCAAACAAGGTGTTCCTAAATCCAACAAGGTAACACCCGGGTCAAATGGGAAGTATAGCCACCTATTAAGGTCAATAAAACAACCAACTACCCCACAAGTACGTTCCCCAACATAAGATGCACCCCCAACACAAATAAGAGCTTTATCATCTTCAAACCTTCAAGGTGAAGAAGAAGACTGAAAAGGTACTTTGATCTAAAAATTGACACAAGAAAATGGTATTAAAAGCAACCCAAAGGTATATTAAACCTAAAGACCTCAATTAATTAACCTTAACAAGTACCAAACTCTTAGGAAGACCTCAAGGGAATTAGATTCCCTTGCAACCAACCTCTCAACAAATCTCAAATCAACAAGAGCCTACCAAAGGCCTCTCACAAGTTTCTCTCTCTAGAGATAACCCTAAAACACTCAAAATATTCATCTATTCATCAAAAGCTCCCTAACGAAATAAAATACTAGCTATTTATACTAACTAAATAATAGAAGACCCTATTATTACATAAATGTCATTAATAAGGCAAGGGCCTTGTTTGGCTAGTCTTGTGGAGATGGAAATCTTGAATTTGCGAAAGTGGCCTCTTGCAAACATAGCCTTCCTTGCTCGTTTGGCCCCTTCAATGTGCATCCATCTCCAATCCATCCTCCCATGCTATTATCCACACTTGGAATTCTCGGGATGGCCCGTGATAACATCTTTGAGGCTACTCGGCTTGTATCATTCTCCCCTTCTTGAAAGGATTCGTCCTCGAATCTAAACTTTGAAAAATCATAAAAGAGACAAACAACAACCAAGACCTCCAAGGATGAGGGTTAGTGTTAGGGTGGGTAAGTCTACCACCATGCCAAGTAAGCACAAATTTGTGATATAGCCAAGTATCAACAATGTTCAAGAAGAATAAGCTCTCAAGTAGAGCACTAAGGACTTGGCTATCCCAAAGATCAAGAAATGAGGATATGTTAAAGGGACCAATGGTGTCAAGAAACCAAGTTGGTACAAGACACAAATGATCCTCAATGGCAACATGATACCATTCACATAAAGGCAAGGTTTCACCGGGGTCAAAAGGGAAAGATACCCACATATTAGGCTCAAGGGAACAACTAAGTACCCCAAGAGGACCCCGCCCAACATCAAATGAACTCCCAACAATTACATGAATGTCATCATATGCAAAAAAATAGTAAAGAAAAGTGTCACACAGAACAACTTCATCTAGGGTGTCCTCAAATATAGTTTAACTATTAAACTCAAGAGTATGGTCAATCATACTACTACTATTCGGAACACCCAAGGAAGGATTATCAATTTGCAGACAACTTGGTAGTGATAACCATTTTTTAAGGAGACTAGTGTAGAGAGCTGGGCTCTAGGTTGGAATGACCTTACTTTACATCTTACACTTAGTCAAATTGAGGATAGAACTTGCTTGGGGAATGAGGAATTAATATGCTTTATCTCTTTGAGGACCAATGTGGTATCTTTTGTTCCCTATTCTAATAGCATTAGTTCCTTCATATTACCCTTACTTCTTGAATTTTGGGGAAATCACCCGGTTGAAATCCCATGTATGCACTTGCTATACATGATCACTATTGATGTGTGGTTGTACCACAAATTTATTTATCCTTGGCATGATTATGTGGTTATTATTGTGTGTGCTAACCCTCAATCCTTGAGGAGTATGTCTTCCATCTTCCTTTGGCTTTTGCAAGGTTCAGATTCGAGGATGAATCCTTTTCAAGAAGGGGAGGATGATATGACCCTACTAGGCACACGTCACTTGAAGGCTCACATTAATGACCAAGGAATGGGACTCCAATCCATTCAAGCTAAAAGGATGATCAAAGGAGCATTGGAGACACATGGAGAGGCATACAAGCCCCATAAGAAGGCTTATGAAGTATGGAAAGTATCTTGGAGAGGAATGGAAGAATAAGCTACAAGAAAGAAGGCCAACACTCAAAGTGGCTAGAGGTGCAAAGGGCTATATAGTAATGCAAATGTGGCTAGACATGCAAAAGAAGGGGAATAGATGCAAATGGTCATAATTGCAAGCTTTGAGGATTGGATGATGGCTATATGTATAAGAAGGAGCCATTTCGAATTTCAAGCCAACATCCAACTAGCCAAACAAGGCCCTTGCCTCATTAAGGGAAATAATGTAATAGCTAGGTGTATTCTTATTTCCTAATA
Organism: Lycium ferocissimum; assembly: GCF_029784015.1. Taxonomy (NCBI): domain Eukaryota; kingdom Viridiplantae; phylum Streptophyta; class Magnoliopsida; order Solanales; family Solanaceae; genus Lycium; species Lycium ferocissimum. The sequence goes on from NC_081344.1 coordinate 54,214,189, forward strand.
GTATAAGTAGGAGGTTTGACCTCATTTACAATTAGACTTTGTTGAATGATGAAACTCTTATGAGAGATTGTTTAGTGATAGCTTTAGTTTAATATAGATTGTTTGGTTGGATAACCAAGTGTTGCTTCCTAGTTGTGAAGTGAATTGCTTTCCATCGAATTCAATGTTGCTCATTTGTGGATTCATTTGAGTCGTTTGTTGATTCGAATTACTTAGGTTCTAGGGTTTGATAATCCGATTGGAAGGGTTAGGGTTTAACATACCCTTTCTTGTCCATAGATTTTTACATCCTGGGACAAGTATCTATCCATCTACCCTTCTCCCATCTCTATTCCTCATCCATCCTTTATTTTGTTTTTGATTTTTCTTGTTCTTCAAGTTTTCTAGAGTTTCTTAGGTTGAATCTTATCATTCTATGAACCTCTATTTAGTGATGAAGTTATTCGAGTTGATCGTGATAGAGAATGTGAATATGACACACCACCATTGTTTGATACCTATGGAGATGAGCCTCATGAACTTATTTTGTTGACATTTGATGAGACTCAAGATGTTGAAGGTGTCGTGTGTTATGACGATAGTCATGAAAGTGAAAATGCTTTGAAAGATGACATTTATCTTTGTGAGAATGTAATTGCATGTTTTGATTCCTCATTGTTCATGGATTACTCTTTCATTAAAGATAATGTCTTATTTGATGATAACATGACTAATGGAAGTGAATGCCTAGTGGAATGTATTGTAATGTTGAAAGTGTAGCCACTTTTGGGGGCTACATGGTATTTGAAAATCCACTATGGAATGATAACTCTCTTCCCTATGATGGAGATCTTCCCTTAGGGAATGATGATACATTTAGGGGGAAGGAGCATTTGGAAAAGGAAGGTGATACTTGTTTAGAAATTGCTACTTCTTCTTTGTGTGTTCAAAATTATAGTACCATGCTAGATCTAGTTCTTAAACCTACTAGTAAGGCTACATTTGAGGACACCATAGATGAGGTTGTTTTGCGTGACACCTTTCTTTATTATCTTTTTGCATATGATGACATTCATGATCTTTTTGGGAGTGCATCTTATATGAGGCGGGGTCCTATTGGGGTACTTAGTTGTTGCCTTGACCGTGACATGTGGGTATCTTTCCCTTTTGACCCGGTGAGGTTTTTAATTTGGGTGATTGGTTTGGTTTGGAATTAGAGGATCATTTGTACTTCATGTTTCCTAGAACCAATGTGACCTTGTCAACTTGGTATCTTGAAACCATTGGCTCTTTTAGAATATCCTCATTTCTTGACCTTTGGGATAGCCAATTGGTTAGTGCTCTATGTGAGAGCTTGTTCTTCATAAACGTGGTCGATACTTGGCTATATCACAAATTTGTGCTTACTTGGAATGGTGGTAGGTTGGTCCACCCTAACACTAACCCTCATCCTTTGAGGACTTGGTTTTTGTTTGTCTTCTTTATGGCTTTGCAAGATATAGATTCGAGGATGAATCCTTTTTAAGAATGGGAGAATAATGCAAGCCGAGTTGCCTCAAGGACATTTCGAGGATCGTCCCGTGGAGTCAAAGTGTGGATGATAGCATGGGAGGACGGATTTGTTACACCTCGCACTTTCAGAGCATGAGCATGCCACATACTTTATTGAATTAATGGAGTATCGGAGACGCCCCATGAAGTTTTGGAAGGTACAAGCCATGGGAAGTGCGTAACAATGAGGTAAATGATGAATTACGATCTCGTACGTCGTAACCGGGAAGGACAACCTTGGAACCAAAGGACATGACCATTACCAAGTATGATTAATGATAAATATTGGCAGAATTTTGGACGGAATATTGTGGCAACTTTGGAGGGGTATATCTCCGGGTATATTAGGAGTTTTAAGGTGTTTCAAAATTCAAAAATGAAGTTCGTCGAGTCTAGTTTCCAACGCAACAAACCGTTCATCCATATGACATCGGGGTAGAGAGATATTCACGTTTTCGAGAGACTACGCAGTCAGCCTCGCTGGGACCCACTATGGCGGTGGGCGACGTTCTTGCATATTAAACACGATTTAAAAGTCCATTTTAAGTCATTTTCACTTGAAACGTTTTTCATAAGAATCTAAGACCCTCCCAAGTCAGATCATAAAGACCCCAAGCCAAAAAAATAGGGTTTCACCCAAGTTCTGTCTCAAAAGTTCCAAGAGAGCAAGAAGAAGCACTCTTAAGGTGTTGGATGCAAGTTGAAGCTTGAGTTCTTGTTGTTGTTGCCGGGTTTAGAGGATTCTTAGAGGTTAATCAAGCTCAGCAAAGGTAAGAATATTTCTCTCCTCCATGTATTTGAGCCTATAGAATTCGTGACTAACTTGTACGGTTGAAAACTTGTGAAATAAAGCTCGAAAATCATAGTTGTGATGTTGTTAGTTGCTGAACTGTTTTGAAGTTGTTCTTGTGGTATTTTATGGCTGGAAATTGACGGAATAACTTGGATATTCTATTGTTGATGTTGTTCTTATTGTTTTGGTGTTGGTTTGAATTGGAAAGAGGTAAAACATATAGGGGAAGTGTTGCCGGATTTTCTGAAAATCATAGGTATGTTGTTCTTATGTTGTTGGACTGTTTTGAAGTATTACGTACATGTTATTGTGGCTGGAAATCAGAGTAGATAATATGAATATGGTGAACTTGATGTTGTGGTACATGTCCATGTGTTTATATGAGAAATTGATGGAAAAATTGGAAGTAAACTCGAAATAGAATTTATAGAATAAGATGTTGTGCACATGGGCTGCTTTGGAAGAATCTATCAGATGGCTTTTGATTTAACTTAGTATGGCAACGTGAATATGCATTATGATTGATGTGGTGTTGTTGTATTGGATTGAGTTGAGTTGAGTGGAAGTGAATTCCGGTAGATTTTAAGAGGATTTAATTTAAAGACTTAAGATAGGCATACGACAATAAGTCTAACAGTAGTATGATTTCTCTTGAATGTAGAATTACGAGCTCGGGAGAATAAGCTTTAAGTAGTAGGGGATCAATCAGGTATGTTAAGGCGAGTCCCTTTCTTTCAAAAGGCATGATTCCTATGTTATGATTCCATATATGTTTCCATAACCTTCTTACTTCCAAAAGTTAGAAGTTCATGATGCTTAAAAGTGTCACACCCCGACTTTACCAGGGTGTGATGGGCACCCGACCCCATATTCGGAGCCGAGCGAACCCGCTGACTCTTATTACATATGTAAACTCGTGAATCAATTAAGAATACGATACGTGGTATACTCTCCTTTTTTTTTTTTTCATAAGTAAAGACTATCATCATATGGGGCCGTGACCAAAACATAATAACATATTATTTGGCAAAGCCATCTACAAAGCTGACACTCTATACCCACGACTCTGTCTGCAAAGTCTCTAACTCGAACATGACATCATAGCATAGGACTCTTGACCCGGCAACCCTCAGAGCAAATGGAGATGCCAACTCCGCTGGAACATCGTCTATAATAGCGTCTGATCATCTGGGTGTACCTGCGCGGCATGAAACGCAGCCCCCGAAGAAGAGGGGGTCAGTACGAGCAATGTACTGAGTATGTAAGGTGTGAATAGTAACATAGTAAGAAATGAACATATGAATATCAACTGTATGGAAATATAGGGCATATCATAAGATCAAAAGGTAACCTGTACATGTGAATGCCTCTGGAGGCGGATACCATACATGCTTGTTTGTTTCTTTTTTCTTTTTAGAAAAAGAGAACATTTCTTTTCATAGACATAGAAAATAGAATTGTGTCATATCATGTTACAGCATATCATAGTGTATCATAGTATCATAGCGTGTCATAGTATATCATAGTATCATAGCATGTCGTAGTGTATCATAGTATCATAGCATGTCATAGTGTATCATAGCACCGAACAGCGTCGGCTCGCCCACATTGCGCCGAAATACTCCGGCTCGCCCATAAATCCCGCGTCCGGGCATCCCGCGTCCGGGATGATAAGCCAGCTGACCAGGTGGCAATGAAACATAGTTCCCTTCCCATTTTCCATGTATCCCTACCCCCCCCCCCATGTACGTATACATTTTTCATATCCATAGGTTATATAAGCATGCGGGGAGAGCCCAAGAAAATCATGTATCCACCGGGTGACGTAAGGTCGGGAACCTCCGATTTTATTATAGAATAATTAAGGGCGCTTGTCTCACCTTGAAGGGATGATTAATATAAGGCGAGACTATTAGTGGAGAGTAATATCATGAGAAAATATAAAACAGGACCATAAGGCATCGTTTCATATACTTAGAATCTCTAAAGAAAACATTATTCATGAGTAGAGTTGAGAATTCAAGAAATAGCTTAACGTTCTCATCTCGTCACTGGAATCATAGACTTGGAACCTTTAATCATAGAATCATCATGGTCATAGTTATCATGTAAACATTTTCTCTAGACATCCTCCACGTTATTGCATGACATATTCATAGTTATATTCATGGTAGGTACATATTCTTAACATATGCGTCATAGCCATTTCCTCATATCTAGCATCCTCATAGTCATCATAAAGATGTCTTCGTTAGCATGGTTATAGTACTTGTCATTTGATGACGGAATGAGGATTAAAAGTTTCCATCGGGTTACGCGAAGATAAGTCAAATGGTACAATAAGGAAAATCCGGGAACAATGGGCCCACCTCGGGTCAAATGAGGCGGCGTATCAAATTTACGTATACTACGATTTATGGCGTCACTTGTGAGGATCTCAGGGTAATCGGGGCTTATTTGTGTAAGTTCTGGATGTTTAGGAAGTTTTTCCGACATTTCACGCAAGTTCTAATTCAATTCTACTGAATGAATAGTAGTTAATTTCAATCTCGGATTTACGGGAAAGGAATTGTCCCCAAGGCCCGTGTCCAAACCTATTACATCTAAGACATGCCAAGAAAGAAAAGTGAAGCCTTACATACCTCTTTCCGCTCCTTCGCTACCCCAAATCCAAGTTGCAAATCCGCCGAATCTACAATTTGGTCATGTTCACCAAACATTGATTAGAGCTTTTAGGGATCCAATCTTGAATGCACATTTATCTACAAAAATTTCGGCGAGCACTTCCCCTGTAAATGCGCCATCCCGAGAATATGGCTCGGCCCCGATTCATCCATTAACAACAATCCGAGAATTCAACTCGGCCAAACCAACAACAATAACATCAACAATTGAATTAAAACGCATTCTAGCATGAATAGTATTTCTTTCTTCATAATACAATAACTTCCATTCTAACTTCACACTTTCAATCCAATATCGACGTTTTCATATTTGTCTACTAATTCACGGCCATTCATATACGATTCGGACACATTTCTCATTATTCTACAAAATATACAAAATTTCCATCAAACCATAATTCATCCAAAACTTCCAATTTTCAATATAAGCCTTCTTAACACATTTTTGTCTTCCATTTTCATTAACAACAACCATACTTCGCATCGTAATGACTTCATTCTTATATTTACATAAACTACTACAAAGTTGCATATTTTCCTACAACAACCTTACAACGTATTTTCCATGACAACAAGGACCATTAACCTTCCATTCACTTCATAATACCATAACAACACAATTAGCATACCAAACAAATTCAATAACATCTTCCCCACATAGGGCACTACACGGCCATAGCACACACACACACACACACCACACGGCCATGCATGCACACACCATAATTTCATGATTTCCCTTCAATTTTATTCACTCTAGCATCCACAAATCTTCTATAACATGAAAGAAAACATGAAATCCTTACCTTTTCCAACAAGTTCTCCTTGCCACCAAAGTCCCTTTCTTGACAAAATAATTATACCACTTCGTAGAGAATCTTGAACTTAGTAGGAATACGAGAGAATTATAATTTTTGAATCAAGGTTGAAGGCTTGGAAAAAAAAAATTCTTTTTTTCTTTTTCTTTCTCTCTTGGCCGAATGGCCATGTAGTTTCTCCTCTTTCTTTTTTTTTGTTTTCTTGTGTCTTGAATGAGAAGATGAACATATATATATATATATATAACATAGGCACATGGTGGTCACATGCCACTTAGTCTTCCACCAATTTTCTCTATTTCTCTAGATTATTCCTTTCTTTTCTTGAATTAGTCAAAGAAGACTAATCTTCTTCTTAGGCAACCTTTAGTCCCTATGTTTTCTTTTAATTTACACTTAACCCCCACTCATTCCTTGCTAGAATTTTTCTTTCTTTTTCTAGAATTTTTCATCCTTTGTAAAGATGACTATTTTAGTCATCCTTTTCATTCTTTTCCATCACATGGCCAATATGGCCCCTTTTTAGAACTCTCTTGAATCCTCATGAAACGACCATTTTACCCCTCGTCTTCCGTATTATTTCCACGGCCCATTTTGTGAATTTCTCGTTTCGTCCTTAGCCTCTCACAATAATTCCATACTAATAATAGTCGTAAATAATATCCATAACGACTCGTACATTAAAATAATTTTTGGGAATGGTCTTGCCCTTAACTTTCCACGTCGACTTTGAGATTTCCAAACGTACAAAATACGGGCTATAACAAAAAGATTCTTATGATGTTAAAGATGAGATGTTTTCTATGATGAACATGATGATGATGATTCCATTTCTAGAAATGCCAAAGCTTATGATTTTAATGCTATTATGAGATTATTGAGCTTATTTCATGATTTTCTCGATTTTATTCATTGTTGTTGATCTCACCTTATGATAATTGTTCCTTCAAGGTGAGATAATGATGATGATTGTTCCATAATATAATCGAAGGTTACCGACCTTACGTCACTCCGATAGAGTTGTAACTTTTAATTGGGTTCTCATGCATGCTTATTTTTATGTATGATTACACCGGGCCTAGTTGGCCGGGCAGACACCACTACGGTGGGTGTAGTGGGCAGCTTATGATTACACCGTGCCTAGTTGGCCGGGCAGACACCACTAGTGGGCGGCGTAAGATGATTACCCCAAACGCGGGAGGCCCGGACGCGGGAGGCCCGGATGCGGGCTAATGATTATGCTATATATGTATGAGAAATATTTTTTTTAAAAGAAAGCTAATCATGCATGATATCCTCCTTATGAGGTAATCAGATGTACATGTTATCTCTTTATCTCATGTTATGTTCCATACTTCTTGTTATGTAGTTATTCATGGCTTACATACTCAGTACACTATTCGTACTGATGTCCTTTCTTATGGACGCTGCGTTCATACTGCGGAGTTCGGGTAGTCGACGGACGATCCGGACCGAGTGGGACCTCCCTCGGCCCGCGGTCGATGCACTTCATTTGGTTCGGAGCTGCAGCCCTTTTTGGTATGCTATCTTGATATGCAAATATGTGGGTATAACAGGGCCTTGTCCTGTCTTTTCTACAGTTTATATTCCATAGAGTTCTTTAGACAGTTGTATATAGTTGGAACGTCGTGTAGTTCTGTCATCTATTATTTTGTGTACAACACATGTAGCAGCCAAGTTGGCTTGCGTTGTTATCCTTAGCACATAGGCTTGTATATCTATGTGCATGGTTTATGAGTTTCGATGTAAAGTTTGTTGTATTAATTTTACAGAAGTTGGCATAGCTCAGATATAAGTAAAAATGGGCCACCAGGTTACTCAGTATAGTGCAAGTACGAGTTTAAGGGTGCTTGGTCGGTAGTGGTCAGGCACTCGTCACGGCTCATCGGCTTAGGTCGTGACAAAAGTGGTATCAGTGCAGTTCGTCCTAGGGTTGTCTACAGACCGTGTCCAGTAGAGTCTTATTTATGAGTGTGAAGCGCGCCACACATATAAACAGGAGGCTGCGGGGCATTTAAAAATCATTGACCTTTTTTTTTTTTTTCTTAGATCGTGCGATAGAGCCAGAGTCTAGGAAAGATCATTTCTGACCCTCTTTCCCTATAGGTAAGTGTAGATTGATAGAGATAAAGAGATTGGCTTCAGACAGTGGGGGTGTAAGGAAGGCCCCCAGGGTGGATTCGGGACTACAGACCCCAGGACCGAGTAGGAGGAGTCCTAGCTATTCTATTGAGACAGATCCTTCCGAGGACATTGAGACGATCCCCCAGAGTTCATGACTTCCATGGAGGAAGATCCATCGGAAGATAGTTACGAGACGGACCCGTCTGAGGGTTCGTATGAGACACCGATGGAGCAGGAGGCTCCCGAGGCTGCACCAGAGTTGACCCCTCTAGCTTCTCCTATGATAGAGCATTATGTTAGGCAGCCACGAGTGTGAGTGTTACCGAGTATTCTAGCCCTCTATCTTGGCCTTCGGTAAATCAAGAGCTGCCAGAATATTCGTATCCCTCGAACTCAGATGGGGGAGAGTAGAAGGGCCAGACCAGTAGATGGTCGGAGGACAATGAGAAGGATACTTCATTTTACAGCCCTCCAGACCAAGATCAGGACAGGCCGGCTACAGATATATGGATCTTTTACTAAAATTTCTTATGTGTGTAAAATTATTGTAGGATGGCATTTAATAGTTGACGGATGGGAATTCTAAAGGAACCGATAACCAAAGTATTTATAGGTAACTGCGACTAAGATGTTTTTACCACCACTAGGAATCTTGGAATTAGGAATGGAAAAGCAGTCGTGTGCGTTGATTGATGGTTATTATTGGGAGTTCCAAAGGTTAAGATAGTATTTGCCTAGCTAGGAGAGTAAGGAACTTTTCCAACCTGGAGGGAGATGCATTACAGAATTTTACTTGGGATCCATTAGAACTTCAAATTGTTTTTTTTTTCTAGGTTATGTGATAAAAAGGCCACGCAGCAAGACACATGCGATTCTTATAAGTAGGGGCACCTTGAATTATTAGACAAAGGTGATAAAGGTTATTTGGCAAAAAAAAAAAAAGAGAGAGTGATGTCGGCTTATGAATAAAAAGGAAAGGAGAGTAGGTGTTCGAGTGGAGATCGATTATTAAGCCTATATTGCCAGAAATTCATAATCAAGGACTTAGGAAATGTGTTAAGAAGTCCTACAGACTTAGACATATGAGAAGTATGAGGAACTAAAATAGCCCAAGGGAAATTAGAAGCATGTGAGACTTGCGGTTGGAAATTTTAAATGATTGTGAGTTGTAAGACGGGCTAGCTTGGCAAAGAAAGAGAAGATGTGTTAAAACCACAGATTTAGGACAATTTTAAATAACATTGGGGGTACTTCGTAAGTAAGGTGTTCGTAAACGATATACATGATAACTCATGTGTGATCACGTTAACCAATATGTGTGCCCTGATAACCAATGTTACGATATGTTAAAGGTATTGATTGGACGGGGTATTGAAGTTCAAGTAGCAAGTGCTACAGGGCAGGTTGACATTGTTTCCTCTAAAGGTTAAAGTTGGATAATCATGATGCAAGAATATCAGGGAAGAGAAGGAAGAAGTGAGTAGACAAGAGTAAGAAGGTTATGATGTCTTGAGAAGAGAAGAAGTGTGAACAAGGGAAGTATGTTGCTAACGAGGGTCAAGCAAAGCTTCCGAGAGAGAGTTTAGGACGACAGCAGAGGCAAAGGACCATTCGGGTGAATCACAAAAGTAAGTATACGGAAAGAATAGAGTATGGTAGTATAGAACAAAAGACCAATGCACAGGGTTTGAAAACAGATGTTGATAAGAGGGATTGAAGGGCAGTAACAATGAATAGGAATGTGAAGTGGGAAAGAATAAGAAAGTTTTGCGAAAATGTTAAGGGGTTTCTGACTCTTGAGGGGTATCCGACGAGATGAATACGCAGTTATACTGAGATGGCACGACTACCACGAAAACGGACCCTCCCAAAAGAAGACTTTAGAAATAGAACAGATTTGTACATCTAATAAGATATTCTACGAACTTCAGGGTCAATACTATAAAATGGCAAGTGAAGAAAAGCACTTATGAACAAAGGGAATCAAGAAAGGCCCTGAAAGCGAAAGTAAGAAAGGTACACTAATGGATTGGTTAAGGAAAGTCGGGCAATCACCAAGGACAGGAGAGAGGATAATAAATTAACAAATCTAGCCAAGAGGCAAAACATCAGTAACACGGGATAAGAATCTTGATAAAGAGTACATAGATTCAATTATAAAAGAAATAGAATGATGTATGGGGGATATGCATGAATACAAGCCAGCCGTAGAGTCAGAAAGGAAGGTGACAACTCAACGAAGTAAGAAAGAAAAGGGTGTATTTCGTGAGGATTTTATGGTAAGGACGGGAGCCAGTAGAAAATCAAAAGGGCTATGATGCCTAGCTGTGATGCAAACAAGTAGTTAAGAAGAATTACGGGACAAAATGAGCTAAGCTAATGAAAGGACAAGTCGTGGGAATGGATAGTGTAGAATATCAACTTTTAATGGTGTAGTACAGACATAAATCGAAATTGGAAACCCAGAGCAAGAAGAATTTCAAGGATATTAAGAAGATAGTCACGGAGAAAGACTAGGATAAAAAGAGCATGGTATAATCGGACACTCCGTAAAGGGCCTAATGAATTCTGATGTCCCCATTAATTCATTAGCCTCGGGAACTACTAGCCATGAAAGGTAGAAGTGAAAAGACAATAAAGAAGGCATCTGAATTGGATCTGATATGTATGAGCATTTTGATTTGATACAAGACCTCAACTAGCAGAAAGGAAAATAAGTTAAACAATGCGATGAAAGGAACTCCGGCATTATCAGGAACGGAGGAGTGAAGGATCGTTAAGGTCGGCCAGATGATTATCAAAAACGATTAACACTCGAAGGTTACTGGTATATGAGAACATCCTCTAAAGGGAGGAAGAACAAATTCAGTTCTAAGATGAGCTACAATATTTCTAAGCTCAAAAGAAGGAAATATATTGGATTGAAGGAGTCAAATTTTGAGTTGAACCGATATGTCAGGAATGTGCTAAAGAAAAGTGAGAATGGATTAAATGAAGGTATATTATGAGACAAATATGGGAAGGAGAATAAGTTTCGCCAATGCGATATGTTGCATTCCAGACTACGACTCGAATCACTCGCGCCCAAGAAATTTTAGGTACATTTAGATATGCAGTAAAGTACTCCAAGGGGTAGCAGAAGGAGTGAGGAAGGTCGCATGTGACTAGGGATAAGTACAACGGACAATCAGGATTACTAAAAAAAAAAAAAGAACTTGTAGCACTAGAAGAGATGAAAGCTTTATAAGAGGCATATTTATAGGAAGTTCAATAATTTTCAAAGGAAAGGAAGATAGTGTGCCTATGGATAGCAAGACAGCAGTACTGCCTGAGATTAGGAAGTACCTCGTAAGTCGTGAAATTCCAAGCTGCTAGTTATATCAATTGTGAGAGTGTATGACATAGAACCATATAAACAATCGTTATGATGAAATGGCTAACAGAATGGTGCAAGGATGACAATAAGGAGCCGAAGAAGAATGGAGGTTAGTTTAAGTCTCAATTAGTCACCGGTATAGGAGAGCCAAGGACTCAAGGAGGGAAGCATACTCGTATTAAGAGGAAATTGTGGTTAAGTAGGATTTTATCTTAGTTCCATGTTCATGAGTTTATTTTATAATTATGCAGAAACTAAGGAGAGGAAATTAGAGAAAAAGTTCAAATATGAATATGATGATATTGTAAGGAGTAAAGGGGGGTTCGACCAAGGAATTAAAAGATGGTGATAGGGTATGTATATAGGGTCGACTGGTATAAAAAAGGATGATCTAAAATAGCACCAGAGAAGCAAACAAGGAAAAGCGCCATATCTGAACAAGAGAGGTTGTCTACTAGTAGAGAAATGAGGAGCAAGGCAAGAGTACAACAATTAAGAGTGCTCACGGATCGGCGAGGGAGCCGTAGCGATCATGATTTAAGACCATCTTAATGGCAACGGTTCCCGGGACGGTAGCTAGCTATCGATTGACCCACAGGTACATACATAAGAACATGAGGATATGGAACTAATGAATGAGTTCGACAAAAAAATTGAAGAATATGAAAGAAGACTAATGAGCCCATAGTACAAGAAAATAAGCATGGAGATCGGGGAACTAAAGGAGGACAATCATTTCAAGAAACTAATGATAGCATCGTAAGCTCGCAGGCTACAACATTCGAGGATGAATGTTTCTAAGGGGGGAAGGATGTCACACCTCACACTTTCAGAGCATGAGCATGACATAATTTTTCCGTATTAATGGAGTATCGGAGACTTCCCAAGAAATTTTGGAAGGTACAAGCCATGGAAAGTGAGTAACAATGAAGTAAAGGATGAATTACGATCTCATAAGTCGTAACCGGGAAGGACAACCTTGGAACCAAAGGACATGACCATTATTAAGTATGATTAATCATAAATATCATGTATGGAGAGTTTCGGAAGATTCCGGGACCAAGCAAATCGAAGAAAATAAGTTTGTCGAAAATTAGGAAAAATGTTGGCAGAATTTTGGACGGAATTTTGGGTCAACTTTGGAGGGGTATATCTCTGGGTATATTAGGAGTTTTAAGGTATTTCAAAATTCAAAAATGAAGTTCGTCAAGTCTAGTTTCCAACGCAATAAACTGTTTGTCCATACGACATTGGAGTAGAGAGATATTCGCGTTTTCGCAAGGCTGCGCAGTCAGCCTCGCTGGGACCCACTATGGCGGTGGGCGACCTTATTGCATATTAAAGACGTTTTAAAAGGCCATTTTAAGTCATTTTCACTTGAAACTTTTTGCATAAGATTCTAAGACCCTCCCAAGTCAGATCATAAAGACCCCAAGCCAAAAAAATAGGGTTTCACCCAAGTTCTGTCTCAAGAGTTCCAAGAGAGCAAGAAGAAGCACTCTTAAGGTGTTGGATGCATGTTGAAGCTTGAGTTCTTGTTGTTGTTGCCGGGTTTAGAGGATTCTTAGAGGTGAAACAATCTCAGCAAAGGTAATAATATTTCTCTCCTCCATGTATTTGAGCCTATAGAAGTCGTGACTAACTTGTACGGCTGAAAACTTGTGGAATAAAGCTCGAAAATCGTAGTTGTGATGTTGTTAGTTGCTGAACTATTTTGGAGTTGTTCTTGTGGTATTTTATGGCTGGAACTTGACTGAATAACTTGGATATTCTATTGTTGATGTTGTTCTTATTGTTTTGGTGTTGGTTTGAATTGGAAAGAGGTAAAAGATATAGGGGAAGTGTTGCCCAATTTTCTAAAAATCATAGGTATGTTGTTCTTGTGTTGTTGGACTGTTTTGAAGTATTACGTACATGTTATTGTGGCTGGAAATCAGAGTAGATAATATGAATATGGTGAACTTGATGTTGTGGTACATGTCCATGTGTTTATATGAGGATTTGATAGAAGAATTGGAAGTAAACTTGAAATAGAATTTATAGAATAAGATGTTGTGCACATGGGCTTCTTTGGAAGAATCTATCAGATGGCTTTTAATTTAACTTAGTATGGCAATGTGAATATACATTATGATTGATGTGGTGTTGTTGTATTGGATTGAGTTGAGTTGAGTGGAAGTGAATTCGGGATTTTAAGAGGATTTAATTCAAAGACTTAAGATAGGCATATGATAATAAGTCGAACAGTAGTATGATTTCTCTTGAATGTAGAATTATGAGCTCGGGAGAATAAGCATTAAGTAGTAGGGGATCAATCAGGTATGTTAAGGCGAGTCCCTTTCTTTCAAAAGGCATAATTCCTATGTTATGATTCCATATATATTTCCATAACCTTCTTACTTCCAAAAGGTAAAAGTTCATGAGGTATCGGGGGTTGGGAAATTGGAAATGAGGTATCGGGGGTTGACTCGGTCAAGGAGACCTCTTTTGAAAATTTCGGGGCCACGGGTGCGTTCGTAGCGTATTTTTATATGGATCTGTGTATGTGGTTTATGAGCAGATGGCCTCGGGAGTAGTTCGGGATTTTGATTGAGACTTAGAATATTTAGTTGGATTCTGGTTGTTATATCCCGTATTTTGTACAATGGGATATTCCGAGTAAGTTGCGGAAAGTTAAGGACAAGGTTATATTTCTTTTCGGTTTTGTTAAGAATGCATAAGTTGCATACTTATCTTTTATTGGTATGGATCATTAAGGGTAAACTTGGAATAAGGAAAAACTAGGGCTAGAAGTTGGAAAAAAAAATTCATGAAATGACCAAAAGGCCAAGGTGGCCGTGCATGTTGGAGTAGGCCCCACCCATGGTTGGCCAATTGTCTTGAGCCAAGAAATGATACATGTGCTCATTTCATATTTGTGGGAGCTATATATATATATATATGCATGGAGTGACTAAGCAAGACCACAAATTCATCTTTTGTAACTTAGGAAAACTCTAGAAAATTGGAGAAAAAAAAAGGGGGGAGCATGACCGGCCATGTGCATATATTTATATATATATATATATGTATAAATGGTGACAACACAAGGCACAACTCATCATTTTCAACTTTAGAAAATTCAATAAAGAGGGAGAAAGAGAGGAGGGGGATTTCGGCCATGGGCTGGCCGAACTTGGTCCATGGAAATTGAAAGAAAAAAAATTATTTTCTCCTTGTCTCTCTACTAATTGGAAGGTCCTCTACAACATGAAGTGGTTGTTGAAGCGAGCAAAGCGTTCGTCCTTCCGATTTTTCACACTGCTTGGGAGGAACTAGGTGGAAGAGGTGAGGTTCAATCTTCTTTTTCATATGTTATGCATGGTTTGTGTATGTTGTGGAGTGTGTAAATGAATGGAATTCATGAAGTTATGGTGTGGAAATTGTGGCCGTATGTATGGACCATTTGTGTAGTAAGGATGAATTGATGCCACTTGATATTTTGCTTGTTGTTGTTGTGAATTTTATGGCAAGAATAAGGGTTTAATGATTCAAGTTGGAGTCGTAATTGTTGTGGGCTGATTTAGAACATAATGTGATTTCAATATAGTTTCTTGTATTGATGAAAATGATGTTGCTAACATATGGAATTGTTGATATAGTTGATGAATTTGGAAGAAGGAAATGTATTGTTGTTGTCCCTATAGAAATTGGTGGTTTCGGGTTCTATGGTATGTTGGATGGATTGTGTTTTGAATATTGTGCGGATTGTTCGAAATGATTTTGAATCTTGTTTGAATGTTCTTGGGTTAGTCTTCGAATATGTGAGTGTGGATGTTGACTTGAATGTATGTAGTTGAATTGGATGTAAATGGAATACCGTCGAATTGTATAGAAAGGGTTACTAATGTTAGAATATGTTTTGAATCTATTGTTGATGTTGTTTACATGATTGTTGGTATTGTTGCTGAAGATTTAATGAGTTGAATTCTCGGGGATGTTGAGTTTATAGGGGAGATGCTGCCCAAATTTCTGTAAATAAGTGATGGCTTGGAATTGGATTCTTAAGTGTTTATGACTAATGGTTGATGCCTAATGACGTTGTTGTAGATTGTTGGAAGCCCGAGACTTAAGTTTGACTAGCGTAGGAAGCGAACGAGGTATGTAAAGCTCAACCTTTCTTTCTTTTGGCATGTCTTAGTTGAAAGTAAGTTATGACACGAGCCTCGAGGTAACTCTATTCTTGCGATCCGAGCATGTCTATGATTCGTATTTGCTTCTTGATACCCGTATTCTTAATGTAGTCGAATTATGGTTCTTATGTTTTTCTTGTATGACTAATTTTCAAAAGTTGCATAAAAGTTTTGTTTTCACAAGAGTTTTGTTCTTAAATGATTCCGGAACTACGAACGTAGTAACTTTCACAGAAGGGCTCGGATTGCTTCGATATGTTCGTAGAAAGTCCTAAAGTGAATAATGTCCGTAACCTTCCGAGGCGGACTCGGATCGGCTTGGTATATGACTATGACCCCTATGGTCCTTTGATATGCTCATGATGTTTGGTATGTTTTCGAATGACGTCCGAAAGACAGTTGATATGACTATTGTTCCGACTTTCATATGACCGTTCGTTTAGATCACTTCATTGAGTTTTTGAAAATGATTTGTATGCATATGGTTTCTCACTACTCTGCTCGTGCATGCCTCAATGTATCTTTCACTGCGTCCCGGGCTAGGGCATGTATTCGTGCAATTCCACTGCATTGTTCACCGCGTCCCTCACTAGAGGGGCCGGGCACGTATTTACCGCGTCCCTCATTGAGGGTCGGGCACGTTATATGATATGATGATATGGGGGAGGTGGCCAGGATGGCATATGATGACTTCATTCACCGAGTCCCTCACTAGAGGGCCGGGTACGGTATGTATATATATATATGATGGCATGATGATTTTATTTACCGCATCCCTCATTAGAGGGCCGGGGCACGTTATATGTACACTTTATGTATGCATATTATGATTTTACTCACCGAGTCCCTCACTAGAGGGCCGGGACACGCTATATGTTTATACGATGATTTTATGACATTGACATGCATGATATATGTTTTCAAAGGCAAGTCTTATGATTTTCTATACTCTTTACTCAAGACGATCCCGCTTCTTCGTATTTCATGCTTTACATGCTCGGTACATATTCCGTGCGACCCCCCCTTTCTTCGGGGTCGCACGTTTCATGCCACGCGGTACACCCGATGAGTCAAGATATCGCGTAGAAGATGTTCCGGCGGGATTGGCGAGCTCCATTTCTTCCTGAGTCGCCGAGTCGAGTATATTTGTTATGGTATCTTGAGTTATGTTAGAGACTTTGCGTGACGTTGTCATGTATGATATATGTCGCTCTTTGTAAGCGACCCCATAAGCCGATGTATCATTATGTATTACATTACGGATTCACACGATTATAGATTTTATTTGATTTGAGAAAGATGAAAAGCATGTCCGTTTCCGAAAAACTTTCATTATGTATTCTTGTATGATTTAAGGGCCCGGATGATTATGAGTGTGTCACGAGAGTCACGGGTTCGCTCGGCCTAGTGTAAGGGTCGGTGCCATCACACCATCGGATTAAGGGTGTGACAAATTGGTATCGTAGCGTTCGTCCTAGGGGTTGTAAGCAAAGTCGTGTCCATGGAGGAGTCTCGTTTATGGTGTGGCCACATTTATAAACGAGGTACGACGGGGCATCTAGGGTGGTTACTCCTCTTTCACCTCTTAGATCGTGCCATAGAGCCAAGTCATAGAAATGGGATTTCTTGTACTAACCTTCGATTTCAACGAGAAGAATGACATCGATCGGGGTTAAGAAAGGTGACGATATTAGAAGTTACCAAGCACGCAGTAAGCAAAGGTACGAAAGGTATATGTCGAGTACGGTATTGACACGATTGTAAAGTTGAAAACTGAAAGGGAAAGTAAACAAGAAAGTGTAACAGGTGCAGCTTGAGTTGGACGTACGAGGTAAGTTAATCATTTTCATGCTATTGTTGATACTGGGAGCCCTGTGTGGCCGTGATATGATATGATATATATATATATACATGTGATCGCCCTGTGAGGCATTGTTGGTATTTCCTGCGTGCAGGTTTTGAGATAGTAACAAATACAGAGGAAACTCTGTCGAAATTTTTCTGGAAATACTACGAGAATCAGATGTAAGTTTGGCATATGTTTGGGAAGGTCAAAAGCAATGTAACGATGGGATTTGACCGAGCCGTGAGTATGGTCGCCTAGAGGAATAAGTTAATTGCGGGATTGGTGATAATAGCAAATAGGAGGTCGATGGGGATATGGTAATAAGGAATTTGGAACGGACTAGTGATACTAAGAGATGATTTAGAAAGGGCTGGTAGGTCTGGTAGGTTTGGATGGAGTGTAGGCATCGACTGAGTCGATGAGTAGGAGAAAAATATGATGAGATTATAGTTAAAGGAAGTAATGGTACGATTAAGATAAGGGTACGGAGAAAAGAGAATTGTGACGAGTAGGAATGTACGGATAAAACAGCTGATGAGATGGATTGTGAGGGCGTTTTGGAATATGTTAAGATCTCAACTTACCCCAGATTGTGTGACGAGGGTCATGCGGTGAGGTGGACGCGATCGTACTAGCATAACGCATCGAACTTTATTAAGGTTTCAAGGTTAAGCGTGCTGGGGTGAGAGAAATTTTAGGATGGGTGACCCCCTGGGAAGTTTTCTGAAAGTCTTACAAATTCAGACGTAAGAGGCAAATGAGAAGCTAGATTAATCTAAAGAAAATTAGAATCTGCGGAGCGGGCAGAAACCATAAGGGATCGCGTAGGACGGGCGGATTAGGTCGGTGAAGGGAAAGAATTAACGGAAAGAAGGAACAAGGAGAAAGCGAAACAACAGTATAGTGATAGGTTATAACGGGTACGACGGAGGACACGAGCTCCATGAGTGACGGGACTGTGAAAGACCAATTATAGGGAGATGAGAAACAAGGTAGAATGAGTGCTAGAAGATGACTGGTACGATACAGATAGACGTGGGTGAACAGAATACGTTTTGAAAATGAGAGAAGGATTATGTAGGAGTGGTGTGTTCTGAATGACATAGAGATAGCGTAAGATTCCTCGTGTACAGAATAAGAGTTAGGCACAAATGGTAGAAATGATGAGGGGATACCAAAGGAAGCACCCGAGATAGGTTGGGATAAAGATAATATTCCGAGAGAACTTCGGATACTTATTGTCGAAGTAAGAGCATTGCCTAATTGAGATTGGAATTAAGGACATGGGGCAGGGTATAAACGGATAATGGTATAAGTACACCCCTAAAGGGGGGAAGCGGGTGAGAGAAATGCAAGGATGAGGTAGAAACAATTGACACGGTAATGTGTTTGATATGGATACCGAACTACAAATAAGACCCCTATCGAAATAAGCTAATAAGATCGGAAAACCAGCAATAAGTGGATAAAAGTCAGGATGGTATTGTCACGACCCAACCCCGTAGGCCGTGACTAGTGCCCGATCTGGGCACCCAAACACATCTATCAAACGCTATCTCAAATTATAACGGACGCATTCAAGTATATAGCGGAAGCCGACAAGGCTATGTTTCAAATTTAGATACTTTCCAAAAAAATTTCGGCAGATTTGTTTTACTGCACTATCCAAAATAACCTGCGTACGTAAAAATACCAACAAAGGCCACACGGGGCCAACAAAATATCATATACAAATGCGGACCGGCCGCGCGGCGGCGATCGCCCAAACACAACGTATACACACACAACTGAACAGAGGTAGGCACAACCCACAAAACATGTCCACAGACCTCTAAACATACAGACAGAATCATATAACGGGACAGGGCCCCCGCCGTACCCATGAACAATATATACAAATGCAACAGACGAATATATATACCAAAAGTATAAGCTCCGGAATGAGAGGAGCACTCCGGTAGCGAAGGGGTGTCCTAAACGGGTGGATCACCAGCCGAACGTCCGTACTGCGGCATGAAACGCAAACCCCGGAGAAGGGGGTCGGTACGAAATATACCGAGTATGCAAAGCGGAAAGTACGAGTAGATAAATCCTCAACAATAATCGAATCGAAGTATGGAAAATAATACATATCCAAAAATATCACAATGTTTATTTCCAAAGTATAAATTATGCATAGGGCACGGAAAATATGGTCGCCCGCACAGCCGATGGCGCCATAACACGGCATAACACCGAAAGTTTCAAATCTCCGAATCCCCGTCACACATCACAACACGAGATAACGCCAATCACAAAGATAACGCCAAACATAAGTGGAACCCCGCCCTCGAGCGAGGAGCACGGTGAACCATAAACACAAGATAACACCGGAATGTATCATAATGCGCACGACAGCCGAACCCGGCCGGAAGCCCCCGAACGATATCATAGGGCACGAGCGGAGTAGTGAGGAATCATATGCATAAAATCATTATCATAAATCCAAAAGATAAGTAAAATAGTCATATTTGAAATCGGAGTAGTAATTACAACATTTTCTTCCCAAAGTTACCGAAATTACATAAAGGGCGTCGCGGGACCCACGGACGGTATAGACCCGTGAGGCCCGCTTATGGAAAGCATATCATTATACATCATACAAACTCCTATAAAAATATTGGAGCAATCAGAGCCTTTACGCAAAAGATATGGCATTCAAAAATTATGGAATTCTCTACACGAACTTTTTGTGCAACATTTGGAAAACGTTTATTTCGAAAACATAATGGTTCATATTCTTATCAAATCAGGCATAAGAGTGCCAAGAATTATATAAGGATCATATCGTGCTCGGATTTCGAGTTTGGAATTCCCTTAAGGCTCTAACTTAGCCTATGTAAAACTAAAGCATGCCAAAAGAAGGAAGGTTGCTTTACATACCTTTAGCGTTTAGTCGTATTATAACTTGTACTTGCTGCCCAATAGCACTTATCCTATATCAAGATATCAAGAGCTACAATTAGTCTACAAAGGAATTTAATACGTATTTTGACGCTCACAATCCCTTTCTAACATTTAAACGACGTTTCGTTCGCATTCAAACCAACTAGTGCTACAAGCTAACATTGCTAATCATTCTTTCATATATCAATCCAAACTTGTTTAACATGACTTAGGGGACTTTGGACAGCTTGCACATCATTCAAATCAATCCCAAACTTACGGCCAAACAGCTCATACCACAATACCATTTTCACTTAGCAATTTTCCAACTCCAACCAAAACAACAACAACACGTTTAGCAACATTGTTTACATAACCGTAAGAAACTATATTAACAACATACTAATTTATACAAACAGCCCATAATGACTTTACTTCAATTTTTAACCATCAATATCCTCATTCTTATTTTAGAACCCATGACTACAACAATCAACATTCCAAATAAATTAGCTCATCCTTTTTACATAAAACGAGTCCACGGTTGGACTGTTTTTCCTACTTTACATATATTATATTTTTTTACATCTTAACTCACATATTTACAATGCAAACAATACACCACAATATCCATAACAATCAACAACTAAAGCCTCACATAAAACAGTCCATAATCTCTCCTAACCTAGCTCCTCCACGGCTTCAATGCCAAACATACAAACTTCCAAAATTTTCATTCCTTCCATACACACTACCACATTCAAACCATCTTCAATACATGTACAAGAAATTCAAACATTACTCACATAAGCCCTTCACACGGCTAACTTTAAATTTCAACAACAACATTCAATACCAACATGCACCATTTTATACATATTCACAATGCATCCAACTCATTCTAAATGTAAAAGAAATAACCAATTCTTACCTTGGATACTTGGCTCCAATTTGTGTCTTAAATCTTTATACTTATTCTTGCTTCTCCACCTCTATCTCCTTGTCTTCTCCTTAGTATTTTTACTACAACAAAACTGAATTTTTTTTTTAAAAACCCCAATCTAGCCGTGAGCGACCATGCGTATGCTTTCTTGTTCTTGAAAGTTGATATCCAACAAATGCATTGGAAAATGTCATTTGCACTATGCCTTATTCTATGTATATGGTTTCCCACCATGTTACACGTACACCCCCACTTGATGATTCAACATTGCACTTGTTTTGTAAATTTTCTGATTTTTGATTCTTTTATATATTTTATATATATTTTTTTTTTATTCGGGGCGGGGCCCACACGGCCCCTTAGGCTTAATTAATGAAGTGATTAAATTTTAATCCCACTTAATGATCTAATCATAGTTAATTTACCCCTAATCTCCAATAATATCTTCATACCACTAAAATTTATAAACAATTTATGTTTTTAACTAAAATTAAAAATTAACGATTTCTATTTCGTGTCCGAAAATAATTCCGCCTTTAACTTGATTCGACTTGCTTGCGAATAATTTGACGTATAAATATACGGGGTATAACATCCTCCCCCCCTTTAGAACATTCGTCCACGAATGTTGAATTAGTCTTATTGGATGTCACAAACATTTCGGGGGAGTTTCCTTTTGAGTAGCATATATCAATTTCTTACCAATCAATGTAACGGATTTAGAAATTCAAATCACCTGTAACCACACCTGGTGGCGCCTCCTGGTCCTGTTGGCTGGCCAATGCGTATATGCGGTTCGAAGGACCGCTAGAACCTGAAACACCGCCACGGCCTCGACCGCGACTCGCCTGTGCCGGCATACCTCGCCCGGCGGGCGCGCGTAGCCGAGGAGCAGCGTATGAACCCGCGCCGATCCCGTCGGCTGAACTGTACTACCAGAACCACTTTCCATCGGACAATCACGCATCATATGGCCCTGACGGCCGCAAACAAAGCATGCACCCGTAGCTCGGAAACACTCTCCCGGGTGTTGTCTCCCACAGTAGGAACACGGAGGGCTAGGTAGCCTCATCTGACTGCTGGAACCTCGTCCAACCGCGGAACTCGAAGCCCCCGGGAGCTCGGCCGGCCCTCGAATATCCCGGCACCCTCGTATTCTCCCCGGCCGAGAACCGTGGGGTGTACCCCATGACGACCGAGAAGGATATCTACTCGCCGTCGCCGCCGAGGCCGGTCGCCCGAATCCCTGCACACCCGACGATTTAGCCCTGGGTGGCCCCTATCATCAACTCTCGCGGCCGGCACCCCCCGCGTTCATCCTCCATGCCCCGGGTACGGGCTCGTATACGGCAATATCCATACCGTGCCGGGCAAGCATTGGCTGTGCAATCAAATCGAAGTACCGATCCCCACTATACCTGCAGATCCGTCACTATGGTGGCTACATATGGGCGCATATCGGGCCGTGAATCAAACTTCTAAGCCGTACTCCCGAATCGGTCGCCCCGTCGCTTCAACAACAGAATCGGTCTACCCTGGCGCGCCTCACCTCCGGGGGTAAAAAGTGGGCCATGAAGGCCTCTGTAAACTCACCCCATACAGCTGGAGGGGCACCCTCACCTCTGGACAAAGATCCAAGACTCGTACCAATTGGCTGCTACGTCGTGCAACCGGTATGACGCCAACTCTGCCGACTCGTATCGTAAGCACTAATCGCCGCGCAGGTCCGCCGCATCCGTCTCGGACAAACTCACGAGGTCCTCTCGCGGGCTTGGACCCGAAGAACTCCGTGGCCCACAAAGCAGAAAATCACGGCCCGTGACTATCGCGCGCACTCACGCGATCATCCCCTCGCTCCCATGTCTCGGGACCTCGTCCCGCTACCAACCGAGTCAATAATCGAACTCGCTCTCGCAGGTACCATCGTCCGCCGGGCCGGGGAACCTGAGGCACAGCATCGGCGCGCCGGAGCCGGCGGAGCGCCGTACTCCGGGCGCGTCGCCGTTCGACTCCCTCCGACACCGGTAGTGTAGCCGAACTAGCCGTCGGAGGCACCATATCCGACTCACTCTGGGCACGAGCCCTCGTAGTCACCCGACTCGCTCTCTCTCCGCCGCTATCGACTTGCCCTTCCGGCGGGCCGGGCCTTCCTCGGAGGCATCACCGAAAACGTAACATTTAGTCGAAGAGAGTCATCCCGATAACACAACTACTATCGCACGATCTAAGATCGAAGAAAAGACAACATCCTAAATGTCCCGTAGCCTCCCGTTTATAGATGCGGTGCACCACACACCGATAAACAAGACCCTACTAGACACGGTCTGGACACTCCGAGGACCAACCGCTCGATATACATGCCACGACCCAACCCCGTAGGCCGTGACTAGGTGCCCGATCCGGCACCCAAACACATCTATCAAACGCTATCTCAAATTATAACGGACGCATTCAAGTATATAGCGGAAGCCGACAAGGCTATGTTTCAAATTTAGATACTTTCCAAAAAAATTTCGGCAGAGTTTCCTTTGTTTTACAGACTATCCAAAATAACCCTGCGCACAGAAAATACCAACAAAGGCCACACAGGGCCAACAAAATATCATATACAAATGCGGACCGGCCGCCGCGGCGAGTGGGATCGCCCAAACACAACGTATACACACACAACTGAACAGAGGTAGGCACAACCCACAAAACAAGTCCACGTACCTCTAAACATACGTATTGCATCATATAACGGGACGGGGGCCCGCGTGCCCATGAACAATATATACAAATGCAACAGACGAATATATATACCAAAAGTATAAGCTCGGAATGAGAGCAGCACTCGTAGTTAAGGGGTGTCCTAAACGGGTGGATCACCAGGCGAACGTCTGTACTGCGGGCATGAAACGCGGCCCGGAGAAGGGGGGTCGATGCGAAATATGTGCGAGTATGCAAAGCGAGAAGGTACAGAGATAACCAACAATAATCGAATCGAAGTATGGAAAATAATACATATCCAAAAATATCACAATGTTTATTTCCAAAGTATAAATTATGCATAGGGCACGGAAAATATGGTCGCCCGCATCGATGGCGCCATAACACGGATAACACGCGAAAAGTTTCAAATCTCCGAATCCCCGTCACACATCACAACACAAAGATAACGCCAATCACGACGATAACGCCAAACATAAGTGGAACCCGGCCCTCGAGCGAGGAGCACGGTGAACCATAAACACAGCATAACACCGGAATGTATCATAATGCGCACGACAACCGAACCGGCCGGAAGCCGAACGATATCATAGGGCACGAGCGGGTAGTGAGGAATCATATGCATAAAATCATTATCATAAATCCAAAAGATAAGTAAAATAGTCATATTTGAAATCGGAGTAGTAATTACAACATTTTCTTCCCAAAGTTACCGAAATTACATAAAAGGGCGTCGCGGGACCCACGGACGAGTATAGACCCGAGCTGGGCCCGCTTATGGAAAACATACTCATTATACATCATACAAACTCCTATAAAAATATTGGAGCAATCCGAGCCTTTACGCAAAAGATATGGCATTCAAAAATTATGGAATTCTCTACACGAACTTTTTGTGCAACATTTGGAAAACGTTTATTTCGAAAACATAATGGTTCATATTCTTATCAAATCATGCATAAGAGTGCCAAGAATTATATAAGGATCATATCGTGCTCGGATTTCGAGTTTGGAATTCCCTTAAGGCTCTAACTTAGCCTATGTAAAACTAAAGCATGCCAAAAGAAGGAAGGTTGCTTTACATACCTTTAGCACTTAGTCGTATTATAACTTGTACTTGCTGCCCAAAAACACTTATCCTATATCAAGATATCAAGAGCTACAATTAGTCTACAAAGGAATTTAATACGTATTTTGACGCTCACAATCCCTTCCTAACATTTAAACGACGTTTCGTTCGCATTCAAACCAACTAGTGCTACAAGCTAACATTGCTAACCATTCTTTCATATATCAATCCAAACTTGTTTAACATGACCTAGGGGACTTTGGACAGCTTACACATCATTCAAATCAGCCCCAGCTCACGGCCAAACAGCACATACCACGATACCATTTTCACTTAGCAATTTTCCAGCTCCAACCAAAACAACAACAACACGTTTAGCAACATTGTTTACATAACCGTAAGAAACTATATTAACAACATACTAATTTATACAAACAGCCCATAATGACTTTACTTCAATTTTTAACCATCAATATCCTCATTCTTATTTTAGAACCCATGACTACAACAATCAACATTCCAAATAAATTAGCCCATCCTTTTTACATAAAACAGTCCACGGTTGGACTGTTTTTCCTACTTTACATATATTATATTTTTTTACATCTTAACTCACATATTTACAATGCAAACAATACACCACAATATCCATAACAATCAACAACTAAAGCCTCACATAAAACAGTCCATAATCTCTCCTAACCTAGCTCCTCCACGGCTTCAATGCCAAACATACAAACTTCCAAAATTTTCATTCCTTCCATACACACTACCACATTCAAACCATCTTCAATACATGTACAAGAAATTCAAACATTACTTCACATAAGCCCTTCACACGGCTAACTTTAAATTTCAACAACAACATTCAATACCAACATGCACCATTTTATACATATTCACAATGCATCCAACTCATTCTAAATGTAAAAGAAATAACCAATTCTTACCTTGGATACTTGGCTCCAATTTGTGTCTTAAATCTTTATACTTATTCTTGCTTCTCCACCTCTATCTCCTTGTCTTCTCCTTAGTATTTTTACTAAGCAACAAAACTGAATTTTTTTTTTTTAAAAAACCCCAATCTAGCCGTGAGCAGCCATGCGTATGCTTTCTTGTTCTTGAAAGTTGATATCCAACAAATGCATTGGAAAATGTCATTTGCACTATGCCTTATTCTATGTATATGGTTTCCCACCATGTTACACGTACACCCCCACTTGATGATTCAACATTGCACTTGTTTTGTAAATTTTCTGATTTTTGATTCTTTTATATATTTTATATATATTTTTTTTTATTCGGGTGGGGCCCACACGGCCCCTTAGGCTTAATTAATGAAGTGATTAAATTTTAATCCCACTTAATGATCTAATCATAGTTAATTTACCCCTAATCTCCAATAATATCTTCATACCACTAAAATTTATAAACAATTTATGTTTTTAACTAAAATTAAAAATTAACGATTTCTATTTCGTGTCCGAAAATAATTCCGCCTTTAACTTGATTCGACTTGCTTGCGAATAATTTGACGTATAAATATACGGGGTATAACAGGTATTTAAGGTAGAGCGAGAAGTTTTGCAGAGACTTTGAATGACATGACGCTAGGAAGTGGACGTGTATGAGAAAAGAGTAAAGACAAGAAGACGGTATTGAATAACTTAAGAAATAGTAGGAAGGATAGCGATGCTATGCTAGATTAAGGGCCAAGATGTTGGCTATAGAGGCGTCTCCAATGCTGTCGCAACTTGCCGATAAAGAAGAGGGAATAGAAAACCCTTTACGGTAGGAAGTGAGGGAGTCAAGAGCGATCAAAGGAAGGGAAAGAAATATGACAAAATAGGACGAGCGGGTTTTGGTATGAACAAGATATGTAGAGCAGGACGAGCCAGAGGATGAAAGGACCATGTCTAAGATTGAACGTACTTTATATAAGTTGTACAAGGACAAAGGATGCCACCTGTAAGTATTGGTATGCTAAGAATAAGACTAAGCAAGTATTTGATAAGAAGAGCGAAGGCTTAGCAAGGACAATGCAGTTGTGATATTTCGGGGACACTACGAAAAAATGTAACGATGGTTTAAGCCAATTACTAAAATAGAATTAGTGCTGAGGATGGACAAGGCATGGCGGTGGTTGAACTAAGGATCTGTCTCGGTACCAGAGGTAAGACAAGAAAAAGGGAATACTGTGGGACGATGGGTGGCTATGACATGATAAGTCAAGACTACAATAATGGAGACGGAAATTTGGGTAAGAGTGAGGCACTAGTGAGATTCCGGTCAAATACACGAAGACCAAGAAGTGGAAGAAGTGGGCCGCAGGCAATAAAGGAGTTGAGTAGGAATGAGAAGAGACTGACGTATGTTTTAAGGTAGGATTAAGCAACTGATAATCGAACCCTAAGGGGAGATAACTGTTCCCAAGGAGGAAAGGGTATTACACCCCGTAATTCCTGTACATTGGGATCTGTTGGAGGTATTGTCAATGAGACGCAAAGTCATAGGTACTTGTGTTACGATTATAAGGGTCCGAGTTCGTGTGGCGGAACAATAGCAGGGAGGAGACGACTTGAGAAGCTGAAGAGAAAATGAAGAAGGAATATAATCGATAAACGAGATTGCATGCCGTGGTGATAAAGAAAACCCCCCAAGATCCTTAGAAGACCTTACGAGACCAGTTGAACATTCAAGGACGAATGTTCCGAAGGGGGGAAGGATGTTATATCCCGTATTTTGTACAATGGGATATTCCGAGTAAGTTGCGGAAAGTTAAGGACAAGATTATATTTCTTTTCGGTTTTGTTAAGAATGCATAAGCTGCATACTTATCTTTTATTGGTATGGAGCATTAAGGGTAAACTTGGAATAAGGAAAAACTAGGGGCTAGAAGTTGGAAAAAAAAAATTCATGAAATGGCCAAAAGGCCAAGGTGGCCGTGCATGTTGGAGTAGGCCCCACCCATGGTTGGCCAATTATCTTGAGCCAAGAAATGGTACATGTGCTCATTTCATATATATATATATATATATATATATGCATGGAGTGACTAAGCAAGACCACAAATTCATCTTTTGTGACTTAGGAAAACTCTAAAAAATTGGAGAAAAAAAAAGGGGGAGCATGACCGGCCATGTGCATATATTTATATATATATATATGTATAAATGGTGACAACACAAGGCACAACTCATCATTTTCAACTCTAGAAAATTCAAGAAAGAGGGAGAAAGAGAGGAGGGGGAGTTCGGCCAGGGGCTGGCCGAACTTGGTCCATGGAAATTGAAAGAAAAAAATTATTTTCTCCTTGTCTCTCTACTAATTAGAAGGTTCTCTACAACATGGAGTGGTTGTTGAAGCGAGCAAAGCGTTCGTCCTTGCGATTTTTCACACTAGCCGAGGGAGGAACTAGGTGGAAGAGGTGAGGTTCAATCTTCTTTTTCATATGTTATGCATGGTTTGTGTATGTTGTGGAGTGTGGAAATGAATGGAATTCATGAAGTTATGGGGTGGAAATTGTGGCCGTGTGTATGGACCATTTGTGTAGTAAGGATGAATTGATGCCACTTGATATTTTGCTTGTTGTTGTTGTGAATTTTATGGCAAGAATAAGGGTTTAATGATTCAAGTTGGAGTCGTAATTGTTGTGGGCTGATTTAGAACATAATGTGATTTCAATATAGTTTCTTATATTGATGAAAATGATGTTGCTAACGTATGGAATTGTTGATATAGTTGATGAATTTGGAAGAAAGAAATGTATTGTTGTTGTCCCTATGGAAATTGGTGGTTTTGAGTTCTATGGTATGTTGGATGGATTGTGTTTTGAATATTATGCGGATTGTTTAGAATGATTTTGAATCTTGTTTGAATGTTCTTGGGTTAGTCTTCGAATATGTGAGCGTCGATGTTGACTTGAATGTATGTAGTTGAATTGGATGTAAATGGAATATCGTCGAATTGTATAGAAAGGGTTACTAATGTTAGAATGCGTTTTGAATCTATTGTTGATGTTGTTTACATGATTGTTGGTATTGTTGCTGAAGATTTAGCCGAGTTGAATTCTCGGGGATGTTGAGTTTATAGGGGAGATGCTGCCCAAATTTCTGTAAATAAGTGATGGCTTGGAATTGAGTTCTTAAGTGTTTATGACTAATGGTTGATGCCTAATGACGTTGTTGTAGATTGTTGGAAGCCCGAGACTTAAGTTTGACTAGCGTAGGAAGCGAACGAGGTATGTAAAGCTCAACCTTTCTTTCTTTTGGCATGTCTTAGTTGAAAGTAAGTTATGACACGAGCCTCGAGGTAACTCTATTCTTGCAATCCGAGCATGTCTATCATTCTTATTTGCTTCTTGATACCCGTATTCTTAATGTAGTCGAATTATGGTTCTTATGTTTTTCTTGTATGACTAAGTTTCAAAAGTTGCATAAAAGTTTTGTTTTCACAAGAGTTTTGTTCTTAAATGATTCCGGAACTACAAACGACCGTAACTTTCACGTAACTCGGATTGCTTCGATATGTTCGTAGAAAGTCCTAAAGTGAATAATGTCCGTAACTTTCCGAGGCGGACTCGGATCGGCTTGGTATATGACTATGACCCCTATGGTCCTTTGATATGCTCATGATGTTTGGTATGTTTTCGAATGACGTCCGAAAGACAGTTGATATGACTATTGTTCCGACTTTCATATGACCGTTCGTTTAGATCACTTCATTGAGTCTTTGAAAATGATTTGTATGCATATGGTTTCTCACTACTCTGCTCGTGCATGCCTCAATGTATCTTTCACTGCGTCCCGGGCTAGGGCATGTATTCGTGCAATTCCACTGCATTGTTCACCGCGTCCCTCACTAGAGGGCCGGGGCACGTTATTTACCACGTCACTCATTAGAGGGCCGGGGCACGTTATATGATATGATGATATGGGGGAGGTGGCCAGGATGGCATATGATGACTTCATTCACCGAGTCCCTCACTAGAGGGCCGGGTACGGTATATATATATATGATATATGATATATATATTACCGCGTATATTAGAGGGCCGGGCACGTTATATGTACACTTTATGTATGCATATTATGATTTTACTCACCGAATCCCTCACTAGAGGGCCGGGACACGCTATATGTTTATACGATGATTTTATGACATTGACATGCATGATATATGTTTTCAAAGGCAAGTCTTATGATTTTCTATACTCTTTACTTCGCACGATCCCGCTACCGTATTTCATGCTTTACATGCTCGCACATATTCCGTACCGACCCCCTTTCTTCGGGGGCTCGCGTTTCATGCCACGCAGTACACCCGCATAAGCCGAAAATATTAGGTAGAAGATGTTCAGGCGGATTGAGAGCTCCATTTCTTCCCGAGTGCCGCCGAGTCAGAGTATATATTTGTTATGGTATCTTGAGTTATGTTAGAGACTTTGCAGACAGTGTCATGTATGATATGTCAGTCTTGTAAGCGACCCCATAAGCCGATGTATCATTATGTATTACATTACAGGCTTCATACGATTATAGATTTTATTTGATTTGAGAAAGATGAAAAGCATGTCCGTTTTCTGAAAAACTTTCATTATGTATTCCTGTATGATTTAAGGGCCCAGTATGATTATGAGTGTCACGAGAGTCAGCGGGTTCGCTCGGCCGTAGGTAAGGGTCGGGTGCCCATCACACCCTATCGGATTAAGGGTGTGACACTGGTACCTGGTGGCATTTGCGGCACCAGTGCCGTCCCAGCGGTACCGATGTTACGGCGGGGTGACCACTAGGGCAGCTAAGTATGATTTGGCCCAGACCGTCCCAGCGATCTGTTGGGCGCTGGTGCGGCGTCGCTGTTGCGGCCCCATGGCTGTAACTGGGCTGTTGTTTCATTAAGTGTGCACTAAATAAGCCCTTAGTCTATCATTTATTCCCACTTCGATATTTGAGCTCTTGGGGACTATTTTAGAAGATTATTGGAGAAAACTCTTGGTGGTAAGTCTTGCTATACTCTTTACTAATTCCTTGTTCCTAATAATTATAGATTCCTCTTCCCAAAGTAATTCCTTAGTAATAGAAGATAAAAGCGGAGTTAATGAATGTTCTATCTAGGCTTATTAATGGTGAAATTGATGGGGTTTATGCTAGATTTTGATGAATCTAAAGTTGTTAATCAATTATCTTCCATTATTAGTGTTGAATTCTTGAATCAAAGATTTAGGGTTTATACCTAAAATTGGGGGTTTTGCTTGGATTTCAAAATTGGATGAATCTTTGAGTGAATTTAGTAGTTGGTTGATGGGTTTTGATCACCTAGTGGTTAATTTGATATTTTACCCCCGAGTTTCCCATTTTGACCTTATGGGCCCCGTTTCTCCAAATTCTAGGGTTAAGGGCCCAGTATGATTATGAGTGTCACGAGAGTCAGCGGGTTCGCTCGGCCCTAGGTAAGGGTCGGGTGCCCATCACACCCTATCGGATTAAGGGTGTGACAATCACTGGTGGCATTTGCGGCACCAGTGCCGTCCCAGCGGTACCGATGTTATGGCGGGGTGACCACTAGGGCGGCTAAGTATGATTTGGCCCGGCAGTCGTCCCGATGCGTCGGGCGGTGCGCGTCGTCGTTGCGGCCCCATGGTCAGAATCGGGTCATTGTTTCATTAAGTGTGCACTAAATAAGCCCTTAGTCTATCATTTATTCCCACTTCGATATTTGAGCTCTTGGGGACTATTTTAGAAGATTATTGGAGAAAACTCTTGGTGGTAAGTCTTGCTATACTCTTTACTAATTCCTTGTTCCTAATAATTATAGATTCTCTTCCCAAAGTAATTCCTTAGTAATAGAAGATAAAAGCGGAGTTAATGAATGTTCTATCTAGGCTTATTAATGATGAAATTGATGGGGTTTATGCTAGATTTTGATGAATCTAAAGTTGTTAATCAATTATCTTCCATTATTAGTGTTGAATTCTTGAATCAAAGAGTTAGGGTTTATACCAAAAATTGGAGGTTTTGCTTGGATTTCGAAATTGGATGAATCTTTGAGTCAATTTAGCAATTGGTTGATAGGTTTTGATCACCTAGTGGTTAATTTGATATTTTACCCCCGAGTTTCCCATTTTGACCTTATGGGCCCCGTTTCTCCAAATTCTAGGGTTGGATTTGACCTAATTTGAATCATAGCAATATTAGTATCGTTCTTCATAATTTCTAATCTAGATTTCGAATATGCCTAGACTTCTTTGATATTGAGGCTCAGCGGAAGGGCAAGGCTATAGAGTGATTGTTGGTGTTGTTGTTCGGCCATCCAGGTAGGTTATGGCTTACCCTTGGTGAGACTTCGTGTAGCGAAGCATATATTTAGATGATATTATTGGAGAAAGCATGTAAACCTTCGGGTATGAAGTTGGGTTGGATATTGTCTTAGGTTTGGCCCTGTTACGTGATTGGGGCTAGCCACCCCTTTGTGTTGTGGCTTGACTGTTCTATTGTGTTGGCTTGATGCCACGTGTTGTGAGTAGATACTGGAATTTGTTGTTCCATCTTGATTGTGATATTATAGTATTTTACGGGTTGACATTGATACGAGGATAGAGTTCTATATGACTTGTGTAGTCTTTTATGATATTGTTGGCTTACCCATTGTTGGTAATTGTGATATTGAGCTGATTCTTGATGTTGACATATGCATTGCACTCATTCTCATTCGTCATGATATACTGTTGATATAATGTTGATACATTGTTGACACTTGCTAAAACACTGTGGTGAGCTGAGCTCAGTTTGCATGAGAGTGATGTGAGTAGTCCGATGTCCCATAGTTGTTCCAGAATTGTGGATTGTGTGCAAGTGATGTGAGTAGGCCGATGTCCGATAGTTGTTCTGGCATCGTGGATTTTGTGCAAGTGATGTGAGTAGGCCGATGTCCGATGGTTGTTCCAGAATCGTAGATTGTGTGAAAGAGAAATGAGAGTCCATGATCCGAGGTCATGTACCAGAGCGGAATGAGTATGATAAGAGATTTCGTTGTTGTCATCTGTATGCTCGAATCATACATTGAGCACTCATCTTGCATTATATATATATATATATAAAACACATTTGCATGGCGGTGACGATGTGGCCTATGTTTTTTTGAAATACTTAGGAGGTTTTATACTAATTGCGCGACCATTCTATGCTGTGTGATACGGGATGGTCGGCAGGCGTGAAGGGTGGAAAGGTCGTCTCTATGCTTTATGATACGGAACCACATAGTACATGGACTTCGCGGGTCCCCCAAGGTGGTACCGGTGAGAACACCCCTTAGGAAAAGGGTTACACCCCGTAGTTTTGTATGTTGAGATTCGAGCCACCCTTCAGGAGGCATATGAGATTATACGTGTTTGCCTTACGATTATGAGAGTTTAAGTTCATATAATAAGCTATGGAAGGATCGAAGGGCAAGTGAACCAAGGAAAGTAAGTTTATTGGAACTTTGGAGGAAATGTGAAGGGCAATTTTGGCTCAACTTAGAGGAAGAATATCTTTTAGTATACGAGGAGTTTTAAGGCAAAGCAAAAGCCTAAAGTGAAGTTCACGAAATCTAGTTTCCAACGCAACAGACCACTCATCGATACGGCATCGGAGTAAGGAGATATGGGTGTTACAAGTTGGGCTGGCAGGCCAGGAAAATTGGTCTGCGCGAACACGCCAGGGAGTGGCGCGAACGCGCAGAGGATCAAGAGCCAACTCAGCGCGAACGGGCCACTAGGGGACGCGAACGCGCTGAGCAATTTTTAGGTCGGTGCAACCCGAGCCTCAGACGTTATAAAAAAGGGCTACCCCTTTATTTTCTCATCCAAAACATCCTCTAAGCCATCCCAAACCTCTGGAAACTTCCACCAACTTCCACCTATCAAGTTTTCACGTAAATCGAGTATAATTTCTGGTTCTGGCACAGACAACATATAATTGTGATTATAAAATCGTATAGCGACGAGTCTTGGCTCAAGTCCAAGGAGGAAAGTGAAGATATTGCCATAATAGAGGGAGTAAGGTATGAATCTCTCCTTATTAATAATTGTTTCAGTTTATTTACGGCAGTAAAACTATTAAACAGTCGTATAATGAGTTGGTCAGAGAAAGAATTTGGAAATCATCGTGTGAGACGTTTTATGACGTATATTGGTATTGGTAATGATGTTATTGATGTTGGTATTGTTGTTGTTATTGTTGGTTGTTGAATTGTGATTTCGGGCTAGGCATGTAAATAGGGGAGATGGGAGACGCCAATTTTAGCAGATTCTAAAGGAGATTCATTTAAAGACTTGAGATAGGCATATGGCGATAAGTCTAACGGTAGTATAAATTCTTTCGAATGTAGATTTACGAGCTCGGAAGAATAAGCGTTAAGTTGAGTAGTAGAAGATTAATCAGGTATGTTAAGGCTAGTCCCTTTCTTTCAAAAGGCATGATTCTTATGTTACGATTCCATACATGTTTCCATACTCTTCTTATTCCCAAAAGTTAGAAGTTCATGATTCTCACAAGCTTCCTATGATACCAAAGATGAGATGTTTTTCCATAATGTCCTTATACTCAAAAGTTAGAGATTTATGATTCCAAGAGTTTTCTTATGACGCTAAAGATGAGTATGCTTATGAAGATAATGATGATGATGATTCTATTTCTAGAAGTTCCAAAGCTGTGGTTTTAATGCAATTATGAGAGTATCGAGTTTATTTCATGATTTTCTTGAACTGCACATTGTTCTTGATCGCACCTTATGAATTGTTCCTTCGAGGTGAGATATAGCGATGATGATTATTTTATAATATAAATTAGAGGTTACCGACCTTACGTCACTCCGATAGAATTGTAGCTTTTACTTGGGCTCTCATGCATGCTTGATAAAATGTATGTATTTTAATAACACCGTGCCTACATGGCCGGGCAGTATAACACCGCGCCGCCCAATAGGCGGCCGGGCAGACACACCACTGCAGTGGGCAGCATACGCCCCGGACGCGGGCTAATGATGATAACACCGTGCCTCAATGGCCGGGCAGCTTAACACCGTACCTATATAGTCGGGCAGTTTACTTGTATATATTTATAATGTGGTTTTAAAAAGTTAAAGCTAACATGCATGATATCCACCTTATGAGGCAATCAGATGTGCAGGTTATCTCTTTATCTCATGTTATGTCCCATACTTCTTGTTATGATATTATTCATGCCTTACATACTCAGTACATTGTTTGTACTGATGTCCTTTCTTGTGGACGGCTTTGCGTTCATGCCCGCGGGATCGGGTAGCCGGCCGACGATCCGGACCCAGAGTGCGGATTTTTCTCCGGCGCGATTAGCGCGCTCCATTGATCCGGAGCTGCAGCCCTTTTGGTATGCTATTTTGCTATGTAGAGATATGGGTACGATAGGGCCTTGTCCTATCTGTTCTCCAGTTTATATTCCATAGAGGTCTGTAGACAGTGTATATATGGTAGGAGTGTCGTGTAGCTATGTCAGCTATTATTTTGTTGTACAGCTTATGCAGTGGCCTAGTCGGCCTATACTGTTATCCTTGGCAAGTATGATTGTTTCCATGGATGCACGGGTTATGAGCGCTCGGTGCAAAGTTTGTCATGTTAACTTTACGGTATACGATCTGGTTTAATTCTAAGTTATGTATGGGCCCAGGGTAATCAGCGAGAAGTAAATACAAGTACAGGAGTGTTGGTCAGTAGTGGTCGGGCACTCGTCATGGCCCCTTGGTTTGGGTCATGACAAAAGTGGTATCAGAGCAGTTCGTCCTAGGGTTATCTACAGACCGTGTCCGGTAGAGTCCTGTTTATAGGTGTGAAGCCGGCCACACTTATAAACAAGAGGCTGCGGGGTATTTAGGAATCATTGACCTTTCCTTCTATCTTAGATCGTGTGATAGAGTCAAAGTCTAGAAAAGATCATTTCTGACCCTTTTTCCCTGTAAGTAGGAGCGGTTGATGAGATATGAAGAGATTGGCTTTATATAGTGGGGGTGCCAAGAAGGCCCTCGGGATGGATTCGGGACCCCAGATTCCAAGATCGAGCGGGAGGAGTCCTAGCTATTCTATTGAGACAGATCCTTCCGAGGACCCCGAGATGATCCCTCTTAGAGTTCCTGACTTCCATGGAGGAGGACCCGTCGGAAGATAAATATGAGACAGACCCGTCTGAGGGTTCGTATGAGATGCCGGTGGAAGAGGCTCCCGAGGCTGTACCAGAGTTGACCCCTCTAGCTTCTCCTATGGTGGAGCATTATGTTAGGGCAGCTACGCCTGTGAGTGTTACCGATTATTCCAGCCCTTTATCTTGGCCCTCGGTAAAGCAGGAGTTGCCAGGATATTCATACCCCACGGATTCGGATGGGGGAGATGAGGAGGGAGCCGGACAGGTAGATGGCGGCGAGGACGGTGAGGAGGATACTTCACTTTACGCCTCCGGACCAAGAACGGGACGGTGCGGCTACGGATATGAATCTTTTATTGAAATTTCTTATGTGCGTACAATTATTGCAGGATATCATTAATAGTTGACAGATGGGAGTTTTAAAGGAACCAATAACCAAAGTACTTATGGATAACTGCGACTAAGATGTTTGGCCACCACTAGGAATCTTAAATTTAGGAATGGAAGATAGTCGTGTGTGTTGATTGGTGATTGTTATTAGGAGTTCCAAAGGCTAAGCTAGCATTTGCTCAGTCAGGAGAGTGAGGTAACTTTCAGTCCGGAGGGAGATGTAGTACGGGAATTTTATTAGGACCCGTTATAACTTCAATTTATTTTAGGTCATGTGATAAAGGCCATGCAGCAGGATAGATGTGATCATTCCAGCACTAACGCACCAGATTCCATCAGAACTCCAAAGTTAAGCGTGCTTGGGCGAGAGTAGTACTAGGATGGGTGACCCTCCTAGGAAGTGTGCTAAGAAGTCCTACAGATCTAGACATAAGAGAAGGAGGAGGAACTAGAATAGCTTGAGGGAAATTAGAAGCGGGTGAAACTCACGGTTGGAGACTCTAAATGATTGCGAGAGATAAGGTGGATCGGCTTGGCCAAGAGAGAGAAGACGTATTACAGCTACAGAATTAGGACGAATTTTAGTAGCATTAGGGATACTTTGTAAGTAAGATGTTAAGAAAAGGTGTGCCCCAATAATCAACGTTGCGATATGTTAAAGGTACTGATTAAACAGGGTATTGAAGTTCAAGTGGCAAGTGCTACAGGGCAAGTTGACATTATTTTCTCTAAGGGATAGAGTTGGATAAGCTTGACACAATAACATCAGGGAAAGGAAGAAAGTGAGTATATAAGAGTAAGAAGATTAGGATGCCCTGAAGAAAGGAGAAGAGGGAGCAGGGAGAGTTTAGGACGATGGTGGAGGTAGAGAACCATTCGGACGAATTTCAAAAGTAAGAATACGGACAGAATAGAGTATTATAGTGTGTGATGAAAGGACGAGTGTGTAGGGCCCGAAAACAAATTTTGATAGGTAGGACTGAAGGGCAGTAGCAACAAATAGGAATGTAAAATTGGAAAAGAATAAGCAAGATTTGTGAAGATACTAAAAGGTTTCTGGCTTTTGAGAGGCCTCCGAGGAGGTGAATGCATAGTTAATAACATGCCACAAGTACTTTGGAAAAGGAGAAGCCCTTCCAAAAGATGACTTAGAGATAAAACGGATTTGCACTTCTGAAAGGATATTCTACGAACCCCAGGGCCAAGGTTATAGAATGGCAAGTGGAGAATAGCACTTATGAGTAAAAGAACTCAAAACCCCTAAGGATGGAAGTAAGAAGGGTACACTAACGGATTGTTGAAAGAAGTCGAGCAATCACCTAGGATAAGAGAGAGGATAACAAGTTAGCAAAGCTGACTAGGAGGCAATATATTAGTGACATGGGATCAGAATCTCTGTAAAGAGTATAGAGGTTCGACCTTAAATGAAATAATGATACATGGGGAATATTTACAAACATGAACTAGCCGTAGTGGCAAAAAGAAAGATGAAGACTTGACTAAAAGAAGAAGGGAAAAAGCGTACTTTGTAAGAATTTCATGATAAGAACAAGAAGCGACAAGACACTGGAAGGACTATGACGTGTAGTTGTGATGCACATAAGTAGTTAAGGAGAATTGCGGGCAAATGAACTAAGCGGATGAAGGGATGAATCGTGGGAATGGACGGTGTGGAATATTAACCTTAATGGTATAATAGACATGTAAATCGGAACTGGGAATCTAGAGCAAGAAGAATTTTAAGGGTGTTAAGGAGCGCGGTACAATCGGATATCCCCTAAAGAGCCTAATGAGTTCTGTTGTCCCCATTAATCCATTAATCCAGGGAATTACTAGTTATAAAACGTAGAAGTGGAAAGATAATAAAGGAGGCACCTGCTTTGGATCGGACATGCATGAGCATTTGATTTGATACCAGACTTCGACTAGCAGAAAGGAAAATAAATCCAACCATACGATGAAGGAATTCCAGCATTATAAGCAACTGAGGAGTTGAAGGATCGTTAAGGTAGACCAGGTTATCATCAACGATGATTACTATTCAAAGGTTACTGGTATGTGAGAACATCCTTAAAAAGGGGGAAGAGCAGATTTAGTCCTGAAATGAATT
Source organism: Lycium ferocissimum (assembly GCF_029784015.1). NCBI lineage: Eukaryota > Viridiplantae > Streptophyta > Magnoliopsida > Solanales > Solanaceae > Lycium > Lycium ferocissimum. The sequence continues at coordinate 54,252,849 of NC_081344.1, forward strand.
ATGACATTCCCAAAATTTTGAAGAAAGAAATGTAATAGCTTGGAGAAGCCAAAAATTTGAGATGTACTGATATATCAAGAATGTATCAGCAGAAAGCAGAAACGGATTGGAAATGAGTATATTATGGGCAGGTACGGAAAAAAAATATACGATAGGAAAGTAAGGGGATTAACGAGTCAAAAAGAATGATTCTCATTGATGTGAGATATGATGTTTCTAGACCGTGGTTCAAATCGCTCGTACCGGAGAAATTGGACCGCATCTAAATACGCAGTGACATATTCCAAAGGGTAACAAAGAGATAAGAAAGGTTTGCAAGTCATCCAGAAAAAGAAGAAGAATGAAATGAATACCAAGGACAATTGAGTTATAGCGAAAGAGAATCTTAACACCAGAAGAAGTGGGAATCTTAACAAAAAAAGGATAATTATAGGCAGTCCGTTGATCCCCAAAGAGGAGAAAGGTAGTGTGCTTATGAGTAGCAAGATAGCAGTATTCCCAGGGATTAGAAAGTATCTCACAAGTCACCAGCTATGTCGAATATGGAAGCAAGTATGATAGAACTATATGAACAATCATTGCAAAGAAATGGCCAATAAAAATGATATAAGGACAATAATAGAAAGCCAACAAAGAATGAAGGCTTATTGAATGATCACTGGTATATGAAACTCAAGAATAAGGTACTCGTGTTGGAAGGAAGTGGTCGTAAAGTGAGAGTTTGCTTTAGTTCTAGGCTGGTAAGTACATTGCAAGATTTGTGGAGAAGAAATTAAAGGAAAATTTTTAATATGAGTTCGAAGATATTTGGAGTTATGAATTAGTTTGAACTATGAGTATTAGTTTATCATCAGTGTCACCCTACTGCGAGAAATATTGGGTGTGTGCGTATTTAAGAGACTGTGTGAGAGCATGGTTATAGTTAATCTTGGAAAGGGATTGGAAGGGATAGTTAAGGTAAGCAACCGTTAACGGTAGGGATTCATCAGCAATAAAAATACTATTGTGGAAGTAACTGTGATGAGATGGTGAGGAATTAAGGGGTCTGATCAATGGACTATAAGGAGATAATGTGGTGCGTATGCGAGATCGATAAGTATGAAAAGGGATGGCCCAAATTAGTACCAAAGAAGTAAGCAAAGGAAGGAACCATAATTGAATAGGGGCGCTGTCTACCAGCAAGTAAGAAAAGGTACTTACAACTCAACGGGCAGCCATAGAAGTTGCGGATCAAGACCACCTTAATGGAAAGAGAATGATAACCAAGTATTAGTTGATTCCGGATTTCATACATAAGGACAGAAGGCTATAGAATTTAGTGGAATAGTGAAATAAAGAGTTAAGAGGAAATGAGGTTGACCTACTAATAGTATAAAGATAAGACGACAGGAGTCTAGGAGAAGGGCAATCACTTCACGAAATCAATGAAACGTTGTGGATTGGCGACTACAACATTCGAGGACGAATGTTTTTTAAAGGTAGGAGGGGGGGGGGAGAGAATGTTAAACCCCGTAGTTTTGTATGTTGAGATTCGAGCCACCCTTCAGGAGGCATATGAGATTATACGTGTTTACCTTACGATTATGAGGGTTTAAGTTCATATAATAAGCTATGGAAGGATCATAAGGCAAGTGAACCAAGGAAAGTAAGTTTATTAGAACTTTGGACGAAATGTGAAGGGCAATTTTCGCCCAACATGGAGGAAGAATATCTTTTAGTATACGAGGAGTTTTGACGCAAAGAAAAAGCCTAAAGTGAAGTTCACGAATTCTAGTTTCTAACGCAACAGACCGTTGATCGATACGGTATCGGAGTAAGGAGATATGGGTGTTACAAGTCGGGCTGGCGGGCCAGGAAAAATGGTCTGCGTGAATACGCTAGGGAGTGGTGCGAACGCACAGAGGACCAAGGGCCAACTCAGCACGAACGCGCCACTACGGGATGCGGACGCGCTGAGCAATTTTTAGGTCGGTGCAACCCGAGCCTCAGACGTTATAAAAAAGGGTTACCTGCTTATTTTCTCATCCAAAACATCCTCTAAGCCATCCCAAACCTCTGGAAACTTCCACCAACTTCCACCTATCAAGTTTTCACATAAATCGAGTATAATTCCCAATTCTAGCACAGACAACGTATAATTGCGATTATGAAATCGTATAGCGACGAGTCTTGGCTCAAGTTCAAGGAGGAAAGTGAAGATATTGCCATAATAGAGGGAGTAAGGTATGAATTTCTCCTTATTAATAATTGTTTCGGTTTATTTACGGAGGTAAACTATTAAACAGTCATATAATGAGTTGGTTAGTTGAAGAATTTGGAAAACATCGTGTGAGACATTTTATGACGCATATTAGTGTTGTTAATGATGTTGTTGATGTTGGTATTGTTGTTGTTGTTGTTGGTTGTTGAATTGTGATTTCGGGCTAGGCATGTATGTAAGGAATGTCGTCAATTTTGGCAAATTCTAAAGGAGTTTGATTTAAAGACTTGAGATAAGCATATGGCGATAAGTCTAACGGTAGTATAACTTCTTTTGAATGTAGATTTACGAGCTCGGAAGAATAAGCGTTAAGTTGAGTAGTAGAAGATTAATCAGGTATGTTAAGGCTAGTCCCTTTCTTTCAAAAGGCATGATTCTTATGTTATGATTCCATAAATGTTTCCATACTCTTCTTACTCCCAAAAGTTAGAAGTACATGATTCTCACAAGCTTCCTATGATACCAAAGATGAGATGTTTTCCCATAATATCCTTATCCTTAAATTTAGAGATTCATGATTCCAAGAGTTTCTTATGACGCTAAAGATGAGTGTGCTTATGAAGATAATGATGATGATGATTCTATTTCTAGAAGTTCCAAAGCTGTGGTTTTAATGCTATTATGAGAGTATCGAGTTTATTTCATGATTTTCTTGAACTGCACATTGTTGTTGATCTCATCTTATGAATTTTTCACCTTATGAATTGTTCCTTCGAGGTGAGATATAGCGATGATAATTATTCCATAATATACATCGGAGGTTACCGACCTTACGTCACTCCGATAGAATTGTAGCTTTTACTTGGGCTCTCATGCATGTTTTATAAAGTGTATGTATTTTAATAACACCGTGCCTACATGGCTGGGCAGTATAACACCGCACCGCCCAATAGGCCGGGTAGATTAACACCGTATCTATATGGTCGGGCAGTTTACTTGTATATATTTATAATGTGGTTTTATAAAGTTAAAGCTAGCATGCATGATATCCGCCTTATGAGGCAATCAGATGTGCAGGTTATCTCTTTATCTCATGTTATGTCCCATACTTCCTGTCATGATATTATTCATGCTTTACATACTCAGTACACTGTTCGTATTGACGTCCTTTCTTGTGGACGCTGCGTTCACGCCCGCAGGATCTAGTAGCCAGCCAGACGATCCAGCCCAGTAGGATTTTTCTCCAGCCGCAGTCAGAGCGCTCTATTGATTCGGAGCTGCAGCCCTTTTGGTATGCTATTTTGCTATGTAGAGATATAGGTACGACAGGGCCTTGTCCTGTCTTTTCTACAGTTTATATTCCATAGAGGTCTGTAGATAGTGTATATGGTAGGCGTGTCGTGCAGCTATGTTAGCTATTATTTTGTTGTACAGATTATGTAGTGGCCTAGTCGGCCTACACTGTTATCCTTGGCACGTATGATTGTTTCCATGGACGCACGGGTTATGAGCGTTCGGTGCAAAGTTTGTCATGTTAACTTTATGGCATATGATCTGGTTTAATTCTGAGTTATGTATAGGCCCAGGGTAATCAGTGAGAAGTAAATACAAGTACAGGAGTGCTTGGTCAGTAGTGGTCAGGCACTCATTATGGCCCCTTGGTTTGGGTCGTGACATAAAGATCCAGGGTCTCGTTTGTCTATTAGGCAAAGATCCGGGACGAGTGGCACTTTGACTTCGCGAGTCACCTTGGGTTGTGCTACCGAGACGTCGATATTTTCGTCCGGAGTGTATGTGTACACAGAATTTGCATAGCATTCACACACTATTGCATTGCATTGCATTATGGTTTATATTGAGATGATTTGGTGTTTTACTTGTGATGTTGGTTTCGGATTTGATATATTGAGACTTGGCACATTTGGGATTAGATGCTCTACTTAGGCGATGACGTGTTCTTGGCTTAGATTATGTTTGACTTATACTTGTTGATTTATCTTCCTATCCTGCTTATTGTATGAAATATGTTAGCTATGCTTAGTCGACCGATGATACCTACCGCATCGTGGTTTTGTGCCGACTCGCACTTGCGCATTCCTTTATGAATGCAGAGTTCCGTGCTCGTCCGGCTCATCTCTCTCGGGCCGATAGTCACCATCAGCATAGCATCGAGTTTCTAGGGTGAACACGAGTCATTCGCTGCCTTGAAGACTCCTCTTATTATAATGTCTTACTTTCTACTCTGAGACATAGATAGATTGATGTATTATTGATATTCCAGACTTGTAGATTTTAGTTTGTATGACCTGACCAGATACTGGGGAGGATTTTATTTACTTCCGCAGATTCGTATTTATATTATAACTGTGAGAATTCCGCTATTTTACTTCTTTCGCTACTTTCTATTATTGTGAATGTTGAGTTACGGATTCGCCTACCGAGGTAGGAAAGGTAGGTGCCCGCACGACTTAGCGAAATTGGTTCGTGACAACTATCCTTTGTCTGCATGTGACTAAAGAACTGGCATAAAGCGTTTACATCACCTCCTAGCATTTGCAACCTCCCTTGTTGTTCAATATAATTTCTACAGTCTTTTAGGGTACAACCCATATTTTCTGGCCCACCAGATTGAACCTCTAAAAGTCTCACGCTCTTGCAAGGTCTTAAGCCAGCTCTGTCATTAGCTTCAAGCATCCTCTTCACAGATTTATTAATATATCTGTGTCCAACCATCTGCCATGACAGGCTAGAGTCCAATTTATGATTATGGTCTCTGCACACCTTAATGACCATCCATGAACCATCTCGCTTCATAGCGGCATTAACTCTTGCCTCGCATCCAATCCTCTTAGTGTGTTTTTGATTAGTTAGTTTTCTAGAGTTGTCACAAACAAAAAGAGCATAATTCTTAGAAAGTGTTCTTTTCAACACACAAAATCCTCTCATTTTCGCATGCCTTTTATAGAACCGAAACACCGATTCAACAGATTTGAAAAACATAACTGTCATTGGACCTGCTAATATTTGCTCATCAGAGTACACTTCCTCCGATTCTCCACTATAAGCAGAAGTGTCTTCAGCTTGTCCATCCACGTGTGTATCTTCCCCGCCATTGTGACTGCCAACTGAACCATTGAACTCACTATGTTCATTCATCAAGCTGTTTTCCGACATCAACCCTAGAGACTCGCGGTCCTAATATGATCATCGTTGAGGTTCATTTTTTAAGTAAGAACACAAACTTAATTACAATAGATAGATTATATGGCGGCTGAGTTTGTGTGATAAAGTGAGGAGATCTATATGTCAAGTGAATAAATGGAGGGAAAATTATAATCTAATATAGAGTATAAAATACATATATTGACAAGTATATTGGGAAGAAAAATGAATGTATAATACATGTATAGGGAAAATAAAACATTAATAAGTACGTACAGGAAAAATAAAAAATAAAAATTAAATCAACAAGTCAACCTCGATCAGTGCACTTTGCGGCGTGCTTAAGAAGCTTAGTTAAGCTTAACAGCTGTTTGCTTATTTAAGTGTAACCACGTTTGGTTAATTAAGTTTTGGCTGTTAAGGGCGTCTCGGTCATTTCACATTTTCTGATTACAGTTTTCTGTCCAAAGAGCATCGTCCATATCTATTTACACGCAGTTATATTTCAAATATGCCTTGATTCATATGGAAATTTCTAGGTTATTATGTTGTCGTGGTTTTCCAATACAAGTATTCTGTCATTCCATAGAGTAATAAAATTAAATAATTAGATGCATTTCATAATGAATCGTGGTGTACATAAATAACTGGATTCATTAACATAAACTTGGTTGTTGTCATGGACATAACAACACCATAGTGCTTAATTATGTCAACAAAAACAACCACAAGTACTCAAATAGTAAAACGCCATCAAGTATATTTCAGAACATATAAATAGCCATCAGTTGACGATGTGGGTGAACCAACCACCACGTTCAAGGAGCTTGACGCCATCATTTTGCACGCAGGTGCTCCAAACATGAGGGTATATGTGGGGTCGGAAGCCGACTCCGAACTCAAAGGTAAACACATTTCCTTTTTGAAAGATAACATAATGCTTGGTCCATGATGATATAACATGTATAGATCCGAAGGTCACAACTCATATGCTGAACATCGACTCCTTCTATCGACTGATAAACAAAAGTTACGTCCATTATATGGGATCAAATATGAAGCTGAAAAGAGGAGGTAGGTAAACTCCTGAAAGTTGGATCAATACAAGAAATCTCAAAAGAAAAATAAAAATTAAAAGAGAAAGAGAAACTAGAAAACAAACCTCAACTTGTTGTCGATGATGGATGAACTTCTAGGTGTAGTGATGAATGATTTGTGAAATTGAGGGTGTTTTTAGAGAGAAGGGGGAGGGAAGAATAAAGTTTAAGAGAGAGAAGCTTATTTTTGGTGGGAGATTTTCAAGTTCCTTTTAATCAACTTTTTCAAAAAAGTAAAAAAAAATCAAAATTTCCCCCCAAAATACAAAGGCACACCGCGTGGGCTAGCTAGGGCCCACGACATGTCCCTATATTTTGCCAGAATTTTAGATTCTCGTGCTTTGGACAAAAATGCAAGGGCACGGCGTGTGGGCTAGCTAGGGCCCATGCTGTGTGCTTGTTATTTTCTGTCCATCCCATTTTTTCGAAGTTTTTCAATTACTCTCTTATTTCCAGATCTCATATAGTTTTTTTCCAGATTGTTTCCATGTCGTATGTGCTCCTAAAGCATACAAAAACAACAAAGAAGCTATACCCTAATCTAAAAACTAAGAAAAATTAAGAAGCTACACTGCAAAAGCAAGGAAAATTGGGTTGCCTCCCAACAAGCACTTGATTAAATGCCGCGACACATCACAAATGGTTAAAGCTTTGAGATTGACTTCACTCCTCCCTCAGACAGATGATTTTTATCAACATCCTTTATCCTCTCCTTTTCATCGCTCATTACATCATGTCGCTCATCAACTATGCTCTCATGCTCACGATAGACTCTCATTTTTACCCCTCTCCACACTCATTAGCACTCAATTTTACCTCGTGCCCACCACATTTCTCACTCAATTTTTCCTCCTCCTCACAACTTTCGTACTTACCACTCTCAACTATATCTACCTTAAATACGTTCTCGGCAGGAGCTTGAAGCTTTTGAGCTTTATAGACATTGAAGTTAGCTTCTTCATCTTCTACTCTCATCTTCAACTTGCCCGTTGAATGCCTATTACTGCACTTCCAGCAGCCAAGAATGGACGCCCCAATATCATCGGGCTCCTCTCATCCGCAATAAAATCTGGCACAATAAAGTCCGCAGGGAGTATGAACTTCCCTATCTTAACTAATACATCTTCACACACTCCGTCGGGATACACAATGGACCTGTCCGCAACCTACAACACTATCACGGTTGGCTTTGGAGCTCCCAGCCTAAGCTTTTGGTACACGGACAACGGCATGAGATTTATGCTAGCCCCCAAGTCACAGAGAGCATTTTCAACATCTCTATCCCCAATAGAGATAGGGATAGTGAAGCTTCCCGATTCCTTAAGCTTTTGTGGAAGCTTGTTTTGGACCCTCGATGTGCACTCCTGAGCGTAACTGTTTCAAAATCCTCCCACTTCTTCTTGTTGGACACCACGTCCCGAATAAACTTCCCATACTTAGGGACCTCTCTCAAGACATCAAGCAAAGGGATATTCACAGTTAGCCCTCTCATCACCTCAAAGAACTTAGCAAGGCCCGAATTATCTTCCTTCCGAACTAACCTTTGTAGAAATGGCAGGGGAGGTGGTGGCATATTGTCCCAATATGTTACCTCATGATCCTCTCAAGGTTTGTATTCTAGTAGTTCTGGGTGAGTTGCAAACCGTGGCTTCTCAACATTAAGCACCCTCTTGAAGTCAACTCTGGCTCATGGGCTACCTTATGTGTGCCCATTCAATTTTTCTACCACTTCGCAAACCGATAGCCTTGGTGGTACCCTTCGAATTAGGCTTCACATCGCCCGGTAACTCACCTTTTTATCTAGTTTTTTGTGCCCCAGCTAACTGTACCATCTGCACTTCCATGTTCTGTATGATCTTAGCCTGTGACTGACTCTACTCCATAAGCTTCTCGAACATATGATTGATGCTTGTCTCCCTCTGTGGTTAAGGCTGCTGCTGATAGTTTTCCTGAGGTCTATTTCTACCTTGGTTACCACCCCAACCGAAATTAGGTTGATTTCTCCATTGCGGGTTGTACGTATTACCATATGGAGCGTCTGGGTTTACCCTCTGGTTCTGTTGCCCCACAAAACACTGACTCTGGATTGAGTTGGTATACGTCACTCGTGTGACCATCTCCATAAACCTCACAAGTCATAGTCACCTGCTGTGTAGGTGGTGCAAGAAAAGGCTTTGCAGTTGTAAGCATCTTACTAACTTGATTAGTCAATGAAGATACCTCAGACTTAAGTGCGGTCATAGCATCCACTTCAAACATGTCTTCTTTCTTAGAAGCTGCAGTTCTACTTACATCGCCCTACCAATTCTGATTATTTGAAGTTAGTGTGTCGAGAAATTCTTTAATCTCATCATAATTCTCCTTCATACACTGCCCTTCACAAGTGAAATCAAGAAGAAACTTCGTCTCATCATGTAAAATCTCCACAAACATGTGGCCCAAGATCTGATTAGACTGCCCGAGATGGGGATAATCTTTGAGCAATTGCTTGAATCACTCCTAGGCTACATACAAAGTTTCCACTGCTTTCTGCTAAAAACCCACAATCGCGCTCCTTAATGTTTGTCTTCTTTGTAACACCTCGTGCCTTGGGGCTAAGGTTTGACTTTTAATATTAGGATATAATGGAATCAAGTGTAGGAAATGTTTTGAAACCTATAAAAGGTATAAGAAGAGTATTTGAACAAATTAAAGTTGTAACTACGGACCATATTTTCAAGTGAGTTTGCACAAGACCTCACGTCAAGCAAGTATTATAACCCCCTTACTAGTTGGAATCTAGGAAAACACCCTTGATGAAAGTTGTAGCCCTTTGAAGTAACTTTCCATCCATTTAAGGATCAGGTCAAACGGATCTCTGTACAAAAAGTTATGATTGTTTTACTGAAAGGTCACAGAGCAGTCCGCTGGGCAGATATGCGGTGCAAAATGCAAAATGCAATATGCGCCACAAAACGCATTATGCCCTCCGCATTTTGACCCAAGTTTCATAAATAATACACCATTGGAGAAAAGAGAGGCGTGCTGAATATTTAGTTTTTCAAAACATTGATCAAAGGAGTTAATTATTAGAAGGAGAGAGAAGACGAATAGAGAAGACAGAGAGAGAAGATGGCGTTAAGACGCCGTTATAACCCTTTTCATTAACGCCCAACTTCAGCGTGAGGGTATAATTGGGAGGAAAATGTAACAGCCCGTGTGAAATGACTTACATGCCCATTCTCAAAGACAAGATTTCTGTCTAACGATCATTTTCTAATAGATATTTACTTAAATCAATCAAAGTTAAACATTCATCGAGCATCTAATTAAATTAAACATAAAGCTTTCATATAAGAACCAAGTACGTTATCACATTATATTTCAAACCTGTGTACTTTAACATGACTACACATCGATTTACCGATCAATATTAATTTTGGCGGAGAACACACCAGACGGTGTCTGTCGAAAATAAGTTTTTGCACATTTTTGTGGGAAAATAACCGATTTTGTGCAAAAATAACCAACTGAAGTCCATCAATTTATTTTAAAAAATGGATGGACTTTCTGATATGCGGAATTAGTTTTCTTAACGGAAAATTATAACGTCGGGTTGTTTTTTCCGCTCGGAAAAGACCCTTTTTAAATAGAGATCATGGCTACTAAAATTTTGGTATGCACCGAATAAAAGTCATCAAATTCTGCCTAAAAATAAGGTTATATTTTTGTTCTAAGAAAATTACTCCCTTCGTCCCAATTTATGTGGCATTCACTTCTCCAAAGTCAATTTGACTAATTCTTTGAGCTAAATTGGATTAGATAAACTTAATTTCTTAAAACTAAAATTTATGTATTCAAAAAGTATATAAAAAGTACTATAAGTTGCAATTTTTCTCATATTAATATGACAAAAAAAATACACCCTCTGTCCCATGATAAATGTTACCTTAGCAATAATAAGCGTCACCTTAGCAAACCAAAACATAAATTGACAGGCTTTTTCCAGCTCTACCCTTAGACAAAAACTGACAAGTTAAAGTAACGTCTAAATGATGATTGGAAAAGCCACATAGTAACTTGGTATTATTGGATTCTCAATATCAAAAGGATTACTACTTGTGCAAGCTCCAATCAAGAGTAATTTATTTTTATAATATAGGGGTAATTTAGTAAATTTTACATTACATTATTGATTTCTTAATATGCGTATTTTTAGCTAAAATGTCATTTATTATGGAATGGAGAGAGTACATTATAAAATATCGGTCAAAGCCCACTAATTTGAATCTCGAAAAATTGAAAGTGCCACATAGACAGAGGGGGAGCACTTATTACAATGAACACGTAAAAATTATTTTTCATATTGAAGAAGTAAAAAGTAAAAGAAATACTCCATTTAGAAATTCTAGAATCGATTTCACACATCTCCCAAAACAAGAAGCGCCAAGAATTGATGAGTAGTCATCTTGTGGATGTTGAACAAGTGTCCACCGCCCTACCCCCTTCCCCTTTTAATTTTTTACTATATCTTCCTTCACGTATTCCTATAATTTTCAGGTCGAGAAATAGAAATCTCAAAAGAGAAGCTTAGTAGATTAGCACAGAGAGAGAGATGGATAAGTTAGGAAGCTTGAAGCACCTGTTTGTGACGGTGTTTATGTCGCAGTTGGCGACGTTCGTGGTAACTCCGGCGATGCCAGATGTAACTATGATGGTATTCTGTCCTGGTCAAGACCATTGTTCCCTCGCCATTTACCTCTCTGGTTTTCAACAAGCGGTCTGTCTCTCTGCTCTTTACATATATGCCTCCTTATTATACTATGATGCTCAAATCTTCCACTACTTGACCTATATATTTTTTAGCTTTTGTTACTGCTACTACTCATTAGATTACATGACTATTTTGGATGACTATTCACTCAAGTCTTAAGTTTCGTGAGCTACGTACTGAATTATAAATCGTGTTCCTGTTTCCTTTAAAAGTTTAATCCTTCATTACTTCATTTTTTTTCCCCCAAGTATGGAGCATCTGTTGGAGATAATTTGCTTTTGGGGTGGAGGGGCTTCAAAGCCAAGTTTATCCCACAAAGTAAAGGGCTATGGTTAAACATCGTGTTCTTTTTTCTTTTTAGGGAGTGCAGTATAATTTATTTTTATTTTTTGAGTAATAAAGATATACATATATATTAATATAAGCCTTCAGAATATTACAATACACAATATTGCCCCTAGGAGCAGTGTATTTTCAAAATTAGAAGAGTCATTCATATTCTTAAGATAGATGTCTTGCCGGACATTTTCATAGTCATGCGCCTACATAACTAGTTAGGACATTACGAGTATTTACATCTAGATATTTGGTAAAAAGTTTTCTACATAGTTAAATCGTTGTAGAATAAAGAATTTACGTGCCATACGTCCGTTCTCTGATCTAGTTTACTTGTTATGTTTTTCTTTTACACAATCTTGAGAAAATATTAACTAAAAAGATAATTGAACTAAATTACCTATATTTATTATTTAATTTAATATCATTATCTTTTTATTCATATTTATCTCTACCCACACTTATCCAGTATGGATAAGGGTGAAAATTACTTGTTAATTACTGTATCTTAATTTTATAAACAAATACTAATTATTTTGAACCAATTATTTTTATAAGCAGGACAGTTAAAATGGACCAGAGGGACTAATGCTTTTTTTTTTTTCGTTTTTAGGCGTTGGTGTTGGTTCTTTTTTCTTTCTTCGTAGAAGCGGTTAATTGTTTATTTCTACAACTAAATTCTAAACTTACACTCCCTCTTTTGGATTTTGAGAAAAAAAATTCCGTAATTTGATTTGGAATCTTAAAAAGTTTTGAGATGAATTTACATATTTAGAAACTATATAAAAAATATTATAGGTCATAATAATTAACAATTCAAAATATCTATAAGGCATATGAAAAATTATAGTCAACGAAAAATTCGTCTGACCCTTAATCGGGAAGATGCAACATTCCTCTGTTTCATTGTGTATCCCTTGGTTTGAGACAAAATATTAGGAAAAGTAAAGAAAATTTTGAATTTCAAATTTTAAACTAATGATATGTAATACTTCATCCGTTCCAATTTATGTGCCACCGTTTGACATGACATAAAGTTTAAGAAAAAAAAAGACGTTTGAAATTTGTGGTCTAAAATAATTTTTTTTGAATATTTCTGTGACTATAAATTATTTCATTAAGGGTAAAAGGAGAATTTTAATAAGCTGTTTCTAGTTATAAAAAGGTAACATTCATTTTGAAATTCATTCGATTTCTACAAAAGATTACTACTCTTTAATTTTTCGAGGAATCATGCATTAGTGGTTGTGAATGACTGATTTTTTCAATCATTTCTACCTTGATTTTGTAGAAGCAAGTCAGAAAGATTGAGAAATGGAATCATATGATTTTATTTGTGAATAGCCACGAGATGATCATCTTACGATGATTCTTTTATCGACGAATGTTCTTATTACATTTGTAATCTCTGAAGGATGATTTAAAAGGGTGCTACATAAATTGGAATAGAGGGAGTATAGTAAAATAATTATTTGGATATTATGATTTTAAATATGTCATATAATTATCATTTTCACAGGACAGTATGATTAAAAATAAAATAAGAATATTATAAATTGTTAAATAAAAAATGACAGTTTGATTAAACAAACCACAAGAGGTAAAAGATATAGTGGGTGTTTGGATTGGCTTATCTTAAGTGGTTATTGGCTTTCAAGTTCTTTTCTACTTTTTGTGGTGTTTGGAAAAATAAAATGTGTTTTTAAGCACTTATTTTTAGGTAAAAAAAAAATACAAAAATAAACTAAAAATTAAAAATTAATTATTTCCAACTTATGACTTTTAGCTTGTAAGCTACTCCTATTAAAAGTCAATCCAAACACCCTCATAATTGCACGTGGTGGTGGGTCAAGTCATGAGGAATGTGTATCCGTTGACGCATTCTTGATACTTCTTCTAGTTTTAAAATTTGTCGAGTCGAAAAAAGAAAAAAGGAAATGAGGTTACTCTATTTTCTTTTTCGTGTGAAACTTACACGTTGATATACCATTATGTGTGGCAAGCTCATAGTCATCATAGATATACATTAAAGCGTTTTGCTGCACGTAATGTGAACTTGTGAAGGGTACTTTAGCTTTGAATTTTAAGGTTTGGAAAAAAGTCAAAGTTAGTTTCTAAGCGTAGATAAGTGACATTCAGTCTAAATTAAAAAAGAAAACAATAATCATATAAATTGAGATGGAGAGTAATAAATGATTTTAGGGCTAATTACACTAAACATCTTTATAATATTGAATCAATTTCAGATACACGCTATACTTAAAAATCAAACACTTACACTCCTTATATTGTGAAAATTCTACACTTACACGCCTATAAGATATATTCATAACTAAGTATATTAAAATATAATTAATACGAAGTTTTTATGTATTTAGTATTATGAAATTTACTAAAGAAGATAAATACTATTGTTAAATATCTTTACATTTGATTAAACCAAAGGATAAATATTTCTTGAAACATGTATATTTTGAAACTCATAAATAAGTAATGAACACAAATGAATAAGATATATTGACCATTACTAATAATTGTCTTACACCTTAAACTATAAGTTAATTGTATTTTCCATTTTTATTTTAATTTGTTTATGTATTCTTCTGCTTCAAAATTCTCTCAATATTACATTAGAAAAACTTTTTCTTTATAATTCTAATTATCTTTTAATAATTATAATTTAATGTAGTTAGTTTCAGATTTTACCTCACAGGAGTATAAGTGTAGGATTTGTATAGTATAAGAGGTGTAATTGTTTGATTTTAAAATACAAGAAATGTATCTAAAATTGAATCATATTATAGAGGTGTTCAGGTCTAATTAACCCTATAGAGCATGACAGAAATAATAAATATTGGAGATTTTGCTTTTCTCCTTTTGACGTAATATAACAGATTTTTCCCGGTGGACAGCAGTTTCAAAGCCTTTTTTCTTTAATAGTTCATCTGCTTCTATTTGACGTAAAATTATTTTCCTTTTGGACCGAAGATTTTGGCACTTCCTCTAACAACTTTCCACATTAATTTTCAACCATTCAAATTCATTTAACTATTCAATGTTAAATATTTTTCTATCAAACTAAATTTCAACTATTACTCCATTGTTTCATTTGATGTGGCAGTTTCTTTTCTTTTATTTCTTTTAGAAAATGATATCTTTTTAATTTGAAAATAATCTAACTTTAGATATTCAATTGGTCCTCAATGGCATGCTTTTATAATTATAGCATACACATGTCATGTTTAAGAATGCAAGTGTCAAAAATCATCGTTTCTTTCTTAATTTTCGTGAGTTATACTACATAAAATAAAATCAAGTTTGTGTTTTTATACTACCTACATCTCATTTTATGTGAAGGTGTTAGAATGAATATATAATTTAGAAAGAAGAAATTACTGAAGAGTACTCCCTCCGTTCATTTTTACTTGTCCACTTTAGACTTTATACCTCCTTTAAGGAATAATAAATAAAGTGTATAGTTTATTATAATACTCATATTAATTGATAAGTATATAGTTTCAATGGACTTGAGGAGTGATGAGTAGTTAATGTTAAGGACAAACTAAGAAAAAATTGTCTTTCTCTTGATATGCTAATAAAGTGGACAAGTAAAAGTGAATAATTAATTGTTATATAGTAGACATAAAAGTGAACGGAGGGGGTACCTTTTATCTTCTTCTTTTTTTGGTAATCATGGGGTCCGGACCAAGCTTGTGTGCACTTCGACTAATTTCACGGGATACTTGTCACCTCCCACCAGCAACAGGTACCAGAACAGATGAGAAAAAAAATCACCTAGTGTTTGTTTTCTCTGTTAGAAATTGAACCTTGAGACTCATGATGCTCAACCCGCTTCATTGACCAATAGGCTACACCATTAGATGCGGGGAGTACCTTTATATATAAATAAGCTGATACGCGAAGTATCAACATTACCCTAATTACATGTCATTTTATTTTCTCTCTTCTAGCGATTAAGTAAAGGAACTTCTACAGTCAAACCTCTCTATAATAGTATTGT
This sequence comes from Lycium ferocissimum, assembly GCF_029784015.1. NCBI lineage: Eukaryota > Viridiplantae > Streptophyta > Magnoliopsida > Solanales > Solanaceae > Lycium > Lycium ferocissimum. Next base: position 54,268,418 of record NC_081344.1, read on the forward strand.
TGGTTCCGAGATCTTTTGGTTGCTATAGCGAATGACTGTTATATACCTATAATAATATTTGACATATAAATAATATTTGGCAGTTATAAGCAAAAAAGAAGCTTAATCACACTTTATATAAAGAAGGAAAATCTTTTAATGATGGATATTCTTTATTAAAAAACAAACAATCTTAAGAGGTATTTTTTGTATGAATAATTTTTACCACCACAATCACCAGTTCCACCCTTACCCCCACGTCCACCCCACCCCGCCAAAGACTAACCATCTTTGCCATCACAACCATCATCACCACCACCCCATCCCTCTACCCCCACCACCACTAAACACCTTGGCCATCACCACCCTCAGCCTCCTAACCCCACCCCACCCATTTGATACTTATCCACCCTTATCCATCCACTTTGCAACCCACTTGGCCATCACCACCCTCAGCCTCCTAACCCCACCCCACCCATTTGATACTTATCCACCCTTATCCATCCACTTTGCAACCCACCACCCCCCACAACCCACCCACTACCTAACCACCTTTGTCATCACAACCACCACAATTGTCAACCACCTCTGCCATCACAACCAGACAACTACTACTGTCAGTTACTACCACACCTGCCATCTCCATCATTGTAATTATATCAGCAGCCACTGCCGTCGGCGCCATCACCACTGTTATCACCACCGCCACAACCACTATTAGCCACCACCACCACTGCGGCCAATCGTACTACCAATCACCTCTACTATCATAGCTAGCACCGCCGCCAACACCATCCTCAACCACCACACATTCTTCATCCACCAACACCGCTAGTTACTAACATCAACCAACTCTACCATCACAACCACCACCACCTCTATCAACCGGCACCATCGCGCCAATCACTACAGGTCACCACCACCACTATGAAGCATCTCCACCATCACTAGTGAACATGAATATTTCAGTTTTTTATCGAATCATAATTTTATTTTATTAGATTTATATTTATTTTTTAATATTTAGTTACTTTTTTATTTGAAACATAAAAATACAGAAGAACTTAATGGTTAAGATCTTAATGATTAAGATTTAGACCCATAAAACAAGCAGACTTAATTCAGTATAAAAAAAAAAAAAACGGACTTAATTACTGAAATCTGAATGGTTTAAGATTAAGACATTTATTAAGTGCAAACAAATGAGGCCTTTAAATGTTTGAAGTGTTTAGTGCAATTAACTCTAATAATTATTGTTAAAATTTGATAACCAATTTTTCTAGGGCTGGGGGTTGTAGCAAATTAACTTCTTCTCACTAGCTACCTGATTTTCAAGAAAAATAAAGTAGAAGGACAAGCTATCTGATTTTACATATCTACTTTACAATTTTCCTAACTCAGCACTTCACCCCTGGCGTAGTCATCTTCTATTTTCATCTATGATAATCAAAGAGCAGTAATTATTCAATTAGGAAACTTTAAGTACTCGTTTTGTTATCATTTATCTGATTCTAACTTCGATTGGAGGCCCTACCAGAAAGTGGAGATGGTGTTTTTTGCAATTCAATTTTTGCATGATCTTTCTGATGTGCTGACACTCTACATGCAGATAATTGGAATTGGTTTAGTGGTAATGATGCCAATAATTGGGAATTTGTCTGATGTATATGGAAGGAAAGCTTTGCTCACAGTCCCAGTGACTCTCTCCATCATTCCCCCAGGTTCTAATTTCAACACACTTCATTCTTGTTTAACTCGTTCAATCAAACAAGGTGACAGGGACATATTCTAAGCACTTCTTTGGAAAAAGAAAAAAGAAGAAGTACTAACTGAAGTCACATTTGGCAGTAATATTGGCATATAGGAGGACCAAGAAATTTTACTGTGTGTACTATGTGCTGCGGACGCTCACTGGCATGATATGTGATGGTGGTATTCAGTGCGTCGCCCTTGCTTATGTGGTAATTGTTTTTGTCCAATACATTCTCTTTTAACGTCACCTTGCCTTATAGTCTATTTAGTACCCCTAATGAAACCTTGAAAAAGGGGAAGTTCTTAAGAAGTTGATTTGGAACATTTATCTTGTAAAAGATATTGCCATTGAGTCAAACTCTCCAGAAGGCTGCCTGTTGATTTCATCATTTGGTGTACCAAACGATCTTTAATTAACACTTGGAAGATAATAAAAATGAGTTAGATCAACCAGCTTGTGTATGAGTTGATCATATGTCATGAAAATTGATATATACCCCTTGTTTTATAGTTTATCCACATAAATATAGTATTAGCACACAATGCTATTACTAATAACTTTGTTTCTTCCCTTTCAGGCAGACCATATGTCACAGGATAAGCGTGCCTCTGCAATAGGAATTTTGGCTGGAGTTGGATCTGCCGCATTTGTCTGTGGAACCTTAGCTGATCACTTCCTCTCCACTTCTCAGATATTTCTGGTCCTTCTCTAAATTTTCAATTTTAGCTTTGGCTGCGGTCTGGGGAGTTAGTTTGTTCAGTCTGAGCTTATGTTGTTCCTTATTGCTAAAGGCAGCAACAATTGCATCAACAGCTGCTGCTGTATACATGCAAATTTTTCTAGAGGATACAGCTTGCTTTAAAGATTCTACTGAGCAGCAGCCTATTTTGAGAAATGAAACTGAAGATACTGAATTGGATTGCGAGACAGCGCGGAATATAAAGGTGTTCAAGAAAGTTCCATCCCTGATGAATAGCATTTGCTTTCTTAAAAAGAGGTAAGATGGTACATGAGTTATTTTATCATCGTTTCTTCTAAAAAAAGAAGCTCTATAAGGTGTTGAGTCATATCAAGCTGAAAATCCCTCTGATACCCAAACCTCCCTGCCCTTCCTCCCTAAGGCAGAATACCTGGTCTGATATAGAGACTGAGTTTTTGCAAGAACTGAAGATTTGTACCATTCTGTTTTAGCCTGAAACGCCTAGCCAAACCGCTAGGCTTAGAGTGTTTTGAATTAATATTTTCATCATTCATGTCAAGAAATATGATGGAAATTGTTGGTTGTCTTGTTGCAGTGCTACCTTTTCACTTGCAGCATCTGTTGCTTGCTTGAATAGTCTTGCAGAAGGCGGAGAACAAGCTCCATTTCAGGTACTTTTTGTTTTACTTTTTCAAGTGTTAATTGGGCATTCATTGATGAGAGCCAATGCATAAGCAATCATCATATTTAGAGTAAGTCCTTGCTGTAAAATTTTGACACGTCGAAAACTGGTTCATCTTGAGAAAAGCTACATGATAGTATGAAGCTTCATGAGCAAAGGGAGCTTCTGGAAGGCCATTCTAACAACTTTCAACCATATGGCTAACCTAAATGATTTCTCTGCAGTACTTCTTAAAGGCTCGATTTCACTTCCAGAAAGATAACTTTGCTGATGTGATGCTTATAGCCAACATTTGCTCTGCAACTTCTCAGGTATTTTTTTCTACGTAAGCTATTTCTTCAGATCGTTATGTTTCATATATTTACTTTTTAAAGTCTGCGAAATCGTGCAGTTACTCCTCATGCCTATGTTGGCTCCTCTTACAGGAGAGGAGGTTCTGCTGTGCTTAGGTCTGACTGCTGGATTTACAAACGTATGTGCACACTTAAAATGTACTTTTCCAGGGTTCAAACCACCCTCATGATCCCAATGTTTACTTTGGAATACACTAAGCATGTACGCATTGATTTGATCCGTCCTCCTTTAGAGGAGGGCAAAGACTAATTTTCAGTCTGTTTTTACCTAATTCTGCAGCTTCTTATTGACAGTGTAGCACGGAAAATATGGGTAAGCACTAAAACGTTGAGTTCCAATTTTCTATCTGTGTATTCATGCTTCATGTGTGTTAAACTCCATGATTGCATGGTTTTCAGATTCCTTATACTGCTGCGTTGCTGCCTATATTCACCTCCCTCGTGAAACCCTCTGTGAGTTTTCTCAGCTTTACTTTCAATTGTTTTCTTTTTCTTTCCTTTACTACAATGTTGATGAATGTTTTATACGTGTAGCTTCAGAGCATTGTCTCGAAACAAATTGGGCCTAGTGAACAGGTGACTTGTCGCACTAGTCTGAGAATTAGCTAGCTAATGGTTGTTATACAGCAAGCTGACATCAAATTTAAAAATAAATAAGAAATGTATTCTGATAAATACAATGTTTCGTGTTCTCCTACTAGGGAATTGCTCAGGGGTGCATTTCAAGCATAAGTTCTGTAGCTAACATTCTCTCCCCATTCATATATAGTCCTCTGACTGGTAAGTCGAATTGATATGTATGAGATAGCAAGATATTTCTCTCCACATAAAAGCTAACACTTAAACCGTTTCTTTTCCAGCCTTATTCCTTTCAGAAAAAGCTCCCTTTCCGTATCCTGGCTTTAGCATCCTGTGTATTGGTCTTGCTTGGGTAAGTAGATCTATGGAACAAGCCAATGCACTCAAATGTGGAAATTATTTATTGATGAGGATTGTTCCAAATCGAGATCTAGCTAACCCCTACAAAATGGGTGCAATCTTCTAGTTTTAATGTGTATTTAACTTATTATAACACAGGTGAAGTTTGTGCTTTCTGTGTATGCAGTTGATAGCCGTTATACCCAGTGCAATGATAAAGGTGATTCCACTCGTCTCAAGACGGTAACGACATTGGAAGAGTAGCAGCGAGATATAAATTTTGGCTGGGATGAAGAAGTTTCCCTTGCAAACATTAGTCTATGTATCCAGAAATCAGAAACCTATTAGAACATCCCATAGGCTGAGAATTTTGCAAGGATATATTTTGCCATTTCTTGCAGGATCACTTGGAATGCGTTCTATCGCATTGTAATGTAACTAGACACATATTCCACTTTAGTGAATATTGTAATCATCAATTATAGTTGTTATAGTTCCGCTTAATTGAATATTGTTCTCATCGACAATTGCTATTACAACAACTAAAATACTGTAAGCTATTTATGGTTTGAGAGGGTTCTTTTGTTTGCCACTGGTCGGCACAGGAAATAGACTGTTTTATGAAGAATGAAAGGTGTAAAATAGGCCAAAACACACCAAAGGAACCCTGTAAGAATAAATATTGAATTTCTAAGAGAGGAGATATCCCAGTTTTCAGATCTTCTAATTCATTCTGCCAGTATTACAGAAACAAGAATGATTATAATCTAATGTGGCGGTCTGAGAAATGAAAGATCAACCTGACACCGGGGTAGCCAGGTTGGATATTGCCTATCACTCATATCAGTATACAGCTTCTAGGCGATTCAGTGAAAGCCAAGCAGCATCCAATGGCAAAGTCAAATTCTAACAGTGAGGATCTGAAAAGAATCAGGAATGTCTAGCGGTCAGGGAAAAGCTTTCCTATTTCCTCGACCATGTCGTTTCCCGGCATTATCGTATATGAAACCGCATTAATGCGGGACTGCCAAGTATAGCTCTAATAGCAGCAGTAACATGGTAGCAACTGTTATACGGAAAACCTGTCTTGGCAACCAACTGATATCTTTAACTTCTGACTTCTTCCTAAAGAAGAATGAAAAGTTCTAAAAAAGAAGAAGTAACAGAGGATCCTGACAACCACCACTTCTGTTGAAATCAGAAGCTCAATTCAAACACGTTCAAGACTAAATCAGAATAGGTGAGGAAATGAGAAGAAAGGCTAGTGTACTGAACAAGAGACTCTACGGGATAGGTAGAAAGTGTCGGGAACATCTCTAAAAACAATTGAACAATTTCTCAGCCCAGAAAGCAATTATTATTCTTAAACAACTTGTGCAGGAGAGCTATCAAATCTAAATGATCAGTGAGAAACATTTAATCCAGTTAAAGAGGGTTCAAGTTATCATTATACTAAGAAATCACTAATACCTAAAGCTTTGGCATTGAAGAGAAAGCAAAAATCAAGAGAGACAGAATGTACAAGGTTAAAAGCAAGACTAAAACATGATCTTCAACAGTTCTTGATGTATCACGAGGCATTATGAAAAATCAAAGCACAAGGGTTACGTAACAGTCCTTACTAGATGAAACTCTGGCAGGACAAATTCTAATATTCTAATGATTTATTTCAATCTCGAAGTTCAGCAAGTTTAAGTTTCTGAAATTCGAAACTCCTGTGAACTTTCAGTTCTCCATGTTTGAACGCTAACGCTTGGGAGAAATTTTATTTTGTGAGTCACGTAACCAACACTACTTATGTGAGGCTCCATTATTACCTGACAACTGTTCTTATGGCCCCCACTTGCTTACTTTAAGACATAAAACTTAAAAAGGCAACTTAAAACTCTACATTTTTCTTATTTAAACTAAGCACCAAAATAAGTCATAAAATAAAGTAAAAATGATAAACGAAATACACAATCAACTAAACGTTTATCATTACAGCATGATTGCTTTTATTTTCTATCTATTTTGTGTATGGAGTAGTAATTCTGTGTCCTAAATCTATCAACTTAGATGAATTTCTTTTTTCTCTAAAAATAATATTTTGGTTGAGTTATTTATTCAAGTTGAAAAAGTATGCTAAATGATAATTCAATATCCCAACGTATGAAAATTAAGAGTGATTATTTAGAGAAGTAACCCACCCTCTCCCATTAGTGTAATTAATAGATGGACAATCACAGAATTATAAAGTAAGAAAAACTAATGTATAAATTAATCAAATAAGCATTGACGTCATTATTATTGTAGAATAATACAATTTAAATTATAACTAAAATATGTACACATAAACTATTGTAATAGATAATTTTTGAGCCAAATAATAATAATAATAATAATAATAATAATAGATAAATTTAATCAAGTATTAATTTTTTAGGGTACGTATTTGCTTCTCTTAGTAGGCGTTTGGCCATGGTTTCAAACCAAAGATTTGGTCATCAATTTTCAGTCATGGTTTGGTCATCAATTCATTAACTTCCACCAACCTTTATTTATGTCTACCAACCTTTAATTTATGTGGGAAGATTATATTAAATAGTAGTTACATTACTATTCATGTTAAATTTTCGATTTTATTGAAGTAAAATTTGATTAATTGATGTTGCATTTTTTTAGAAAAGCCTTCTAATAGTGTACTAATTTTGTTATAAACTATAATTTGCTCATTTAGTAAGATTGTATAAGAATTGAGAATGGTTTGATAGTTTTCACAATTTGTGGAATTTTTATGTCTATAAGAGAAAATACAACTTAAAATATCCAAATTGTATGTCGAAACATGGTTTGAAACCATGGTTTCAAACCATGTCCAAACGGGGCCTTATTCTTCAACACAACGGAATTGAATTTAAGTGCCGATCTTTTGTTAAATTTTAGTTTATTGTTTATTTCTTTATCATTTTTATTTTATTTTATTATTTATTTTGGTGCTTAGTTTAAATAGGAAAAATGTATACTTTTAAATTGTATTCTTAAGTTTTATGTCGTAAAGTAAGCAAATGGGGAGCATAAGTCCACTTGTCAAGTAATAATGGAGCCTCGCATAAGTAGTGTTGGTTATGTGACTCATAAAATAAAATTTCTCAACACTTGGGGATAGAGTGACATAAAACGTTATACTACATATACATAATACATATGATTATATATCATAAGCCAGCAAGTTCAACTCCCAACTGCTTTAATCCCAACAGTTCATCCAGTTCCTCAATCCATGTTATACAATTCTTATTGCAAAATGTATGAGCTGCAAGTCAAAAATCTATCTAACAAGAAACTGTGAATAATACTATACATGATCAACAACTTGTTTGTTAATGCACACAATACAAATCTCTTTTACGCCTGGCTATGCAGAATAATAGCAATAGGACTTATCTGAACCAAATTAGCTATCTACCAGCAGAGTTGGAGAGCCATCAGCGACTCAATAGTGAATTTCAGCAATTCGACGATGAGCTCCCTTAATAATGTACATGTAGAGCATCTAGCTTTGGCAGCGCATGATCCAAATATTCAAATCTTGAATAACCAGTCACAAGGGTCAGCAGGTCTCTGTCACCAATGTTTGAATCAGAAAGGTTTAAAAGCTTCAAATTTGGGAAGCATTTTATGATGGTTGATGGGGGAAAAGGTTGCACAACCGTTTCCCGT
>NC_081344.1:54276604-54287657 GCF_029784015.1 Lycium ferocissimum
GATATGGCCATTTGGTATGTTATGATTTGTTCGGAGATATTCCACTACTCGAAGTATGATGTGTTTTGGCGCCGGAGACGGGGGCGCCTATGTTACGTTCACCGAGTCCCATAGCGGGGCCGGCTTTAGCATATGTTTTTCGCATGCATTACTTATGATTTCGATACGCATTTTTGATTACTTATGCATCTCGGTTGCTTTCCGCACATTCCGTTCGATTTTAATTTTATTTATTACATTCTCTCGCTTACATATTCGGCACATTTTCCGTCGACCCCCTTTCTTCGTTTGCGTTTCGTGCCACGCGGTACGACGTTTGATTCTTGCCGATCCGTTCGCCTAGGTTATACGCTCGCTGTTGGAAGTGCTCCTTTGTCGAGCCCATGATTTGGTATAGACTTTTTATTTCATATGTACATATTCATTCTGGGGTACGACGGGGCCCTGTCCCGTCATACGATTTTGTTTTGTTCTGTAGAGGTCTGTAGACATATGGTGTGGGTTCTGTATATGTTTCGTGAGATTTGCGTACGTTTAGAGTTTATCTATGTTTTGTGACGGCCTTATCGGCCTTCGTGCGGCATGCCCACTTGTCCTTGTTAAATTATTATTTCTGCTTATCTGTAATATTTTGCTAATTTAGGTTAAGGTACGTATGAGTGTCCAACTAGGGCACGTGTCGCGGCCTACGGAGTTGGGTCGTGACATGAAGTCCTACAGATTTCGGGACTTTTTCGTAACACGTCCCTTTTTCCACATTTCTTTGTTTTACCCTTGTTATTCCACAATATTTATCATTCGTCCTAACCTCCCAGATTTCCCATAACAATAAATACACCTTCGTTGTCATTACTTATAATTATTTCGGGTGTTGTCCTGTTTAGATCTCCACGCACCATTCCTACATAATAATTTTCCACAAAATCAATTGTCGGTTATCTCTAAATCCGCCAACAGACTTGGTTGCTACTAAGCATCGAATGTCATTTGTCTCAATCTTTCAGACTGTTAACCGTCTTTCCTATAATCATTTTCCACGGCATACCCAAATCCATAACTCTTTTCCGAACAAGAGCGTCTCATTTATTATCTACTTACATTATTTTCTTTCCCCCTTTTCGACGTATCCGACTAAATATTCTAATTAACAATTTCGTAGAATCTCTTTCCCCATTTTTTTTTTTTTTTTACAATTCAAACTCGTACGTAGCGAATACCGATGATACCTCACGTAACATACGGTTATATGACGCATTCCCGCCATTCAAAGCTTCCAATTAAAGATGCAGCGGAACAAATATATCAAAATTCATTTCTGTAACTTTCATGTCATCCCTTACTTCCTTTTATCGTATGTAAAGCCCACATATAGGAATTTCATTTTCCTATGACTTGGCTCTACCGCACGATCTAAGACAGAAAGAAGGTCAACAATCCCTAAATGCCCCGTAGCCTCCTGTTTATAGATGTGGCGCACTTCACACCATAAACAGGACTCTATTGGACACGACTTTGCAGACAACCCCTAGGACAGACCTGCTCTGATACCACTTTGTCACACCCTGATTTCGCTAGGGTGTGATGGGCACCCGACCCCACATTCGGAGCCGAGCGAACCCACTGACTCGTATTACATACATAAACTTCCGGACTCTTAGGTAGGCAAAAATGACAAGTACAATAAATATTTTTGGAGACACTCTTTTGTAATTTACAAATCGCGAGAATCGCAATCATAGGGAATCTACTACAAAATACGTAATGATATGTCGGCTGATGGAGCCGCTCACAGACTAACATTCGTAACCCACAACTCGTCGCAAAGTCTCTAACAAACAAATAACACATATCGGGCATAATCGACACGGCAAAGACTCCAGAGCAAATGGAGCTTGCCAACGCCGCCGGAACATCTCCTACAAAGGCCCGTACTCATCCGGGTGTACCGCGGCATGAAACGCAGCCTTCGAAGAATGGGGGTCGGCACGGAATATGTACCGAGTATGTAAAGCATAGAGACCAACAAACGAATTATAACTAAACAGAATATACAGAACATAAAAGTAATGACCGGAGTATCAGAAATGCTTACTCATAAAACATAAATAGATGCATAGCAGAAAACATGCCATAGCCGGCCCCCATCATGGGACTCGGCGAACAGAAAGTGGTCGCCCCCTGACGCTGGCGCCACAACAAATCATATCAAATCAGAAATGCGCGCATATCATAGCATATCAGATGGCCATATCATATCATATCATATTATATCATATCATATCATATCATATCATATCATATCATATCAGAGTGTGTACATGGCACATCATACACCACAACCCATGTACATATATACCTGCCCCCTCACACCGAGGCACGGCGAACAATGCTGGAATACGCGTGATAACATATCCGGCCCGGGCTCGATTGAAGGAAGCATTGAGGCATCCACGAATAGAGTAGTGAGAAACCAAATGCAATATCATATGTAAATCATTTACAGAGACCCGATAATCATAACTTGGATGATAGATCTTATAGCAAACATTTGATAACAACTTGTGAGCATGAGTCTTTCGGAGATCGAAAGTTTTGTACCAAACTAATCTTTCCCGAAGTAGTTACAAATCCCAAAGTAGGTCATATGATTCAAATAAATCATTATATCGTTAATCTTTAGGAGTTGGAAAGGTAGTTTAAAATATCTCTTAATTTTTAATTCAAAAGTAGTTCAAACGGATTAATAAGAAATAACCGGACAAAGTGGGCCTACCTCGGTCAAATGAGGTGGCGTATGTAAATTACATATATTGAACTTCATAACGTCATTCATAAAGATTCTAAGGTATTCGGATTTCACTTACACAAGTTCTAGAGGTTCAAACAATTTTTCTAACTATTCGCACAATTTTCAATTCAATTCTACTGAATGAAAATGGGGCGTTTTTGGACGTAAATTCCGAGGAGTAGAGTAGTCCCCAAGGTCCAAATTCAAGCCTAGTACAGCTAAGACATGCCAAGAGAAGGAATGGGAGAGCTTTACATACCTTTCTTTCCCTTTACGCTTGCCAAAACTCAATCCCGTTTCGTCCAAAACCTACAAATGGTCACATTTACCAATTTACTATTCATAAGGCTTAGAATTCCAATCTTAACCAATACTTGTCTATAAAAATTTGGGCAGCATCTCCCCTATACATATAACACCCCCGAGATTCAAACTCGGCCAAAACAATAACAACCACACCAACAACAATATATACAACATCAATAGTCGACTAGGAACGCATTCTAGCGTAAATAGTCTTATTTTCCAAATAATGCAACAACTCCAAATCCAACTCTACACTTACAAACCAATATCAATATTTCATATTCACATACTTATTTAAGATCATTCAAACATAAACCAAGTGCATTCCAAGCTATATATCCAATTGTCAACAATTCCATCAATTAACATATTCAATCCAAAATTCTTATATATGCAACAAAACCATTCCAACACATTTTCTACTTACTAATTCATCTCCAACAACCATAATCTACACTTTAACAACTTCATTATCTTAATATCATAAAATCACATTAATATGACATAATTCTCTACATTCCATTTTCATGCCAACTTAACTCATATATCCTTCATATACATTGTGAAGATCGCAACAACACAACTAACATGTTAAACAAAATAAATCCAACATTATCTCATCAATATATACCACACGGCCAACATGCCAATTTTCCAACTTCATCCAATTTTCATTCAACTTTCATTTCCAATATACATTCCACAATAACCACAACTAGAATACAACTTAAAATTCAACTCATTTCAACTACACAACATTCCATACACACGGCTATATACATATATTCATACCCACTTTGCAAACTTCCATATTTCCATAAGTTCTACTCATTTCCATAAACTACAACACAAACAAACCTTCATAACATAATAACAAGGAATTAATTCTTACCTTTTTCCCCTTAGTTCTTCACTTGTCCAAAGTGTGAGATTGAAGAAACTATTGCTCAATCTTCCAAAATAATTACACCAAGTTGTAGAGGAACCTTGAATTAGTAGGAATATAACAAGAAAGTAATTTTTGGAACAAGATTTTGAGGGGTGAATTTTCCCATGGGCAAACCGAAATGCCTTCTTTTTTTGTTCTTGTTTTTCTTGTTTTTCTCCTTCTTTTCTTTGTCTTGAAAGTTCTATGGAATTTGGATGATTAAGTGGTCTTTTATTTATTGACCACATGACTTAATTCCATGGGCTTGGATATTTTTTATGGGCCATGGCCGAATGGCCTCTATTGGGCTTCATCTTCTCTCTTTTTTTTTTCCATGGGCCTAATTCGGTTGGCCCCGAGTTGGGCTAGTCCACTGACCTTTCGACCTTAAAACGTCCATATCTCCTTGTACCGATGTCACTCCGGGAACCCACGACCTATGGTTGGAAAGCTAATTCAATTATATACAACTTCTATATCTTGGTATTTTTCCAAATTCCAAACTTATAATACCATTTTTGCCCCTCGAATCCAGGTCACCCGAAAACGTTTTCTTAAAAATATTCGTTTGGAGGGCTTCCACTTTGATTTGGCCCAAGGGTCCTTCATGAGTTGTGTTTAACTTCACGTATGTGATTCATATAACTTGTCACATGTCCAAAAAAAAAAATCTCGATGTGCGAGCCCCATCTCAACTTACAAATAATCCGACGTACAAAAGTACGGGATACGATACTATCGACGAGAGTTTAAATTACGTAGCTACAACATGATTGTCAATTTTGAGGAAGCACATGTCACGCTCATACTCCAAAAATGCGGGGTATAACAACTAACATTCACAACATCATAACAATAGCCTTTATTTACCTATATTATCCTTACTTCTCAATTCACTTCCAATCACCCTTATTCATGGTCATATCACACGATTACGTTCATTCATATACGACATCTATCCCATGTTCTCAACATTATTTATAACATGATTATAATCATAATGTATCAAGAATCATAACTCATTCCAAATATTTACTCAAAAGTGACACTATTCCCACATTCATGACCCATTTTCTATTTCCTTCTATAATCCAAGTGTTTCAATGTTCAAATACCTTAAACAAAATGGAAATGTCATAAAACTTACCTTATATGGTGTAGGAATGAACCTTGGGTGCAAACACCGCACTTGAGCAAAACCCTAGTTTCACATTCACTTGGATTCTTGTCTTGGATGAACTTTTATGGGTTTCTTATACTTGATTCACTTGGTTTGATGAAGTTGAACACTAATTTCTCTTGAAATCTTATGGGAGAAATGTAGAGAGATATTTTAGAGAGAAGTGGAGTGAAAGGGGAAATGAAATAAATGAAACTTGGATCCTTATTAAGTAACACAAATCTGACCCGACCAACTTCTACGGACCAACATACGGTCCGTATAATTTATACTGACCGTATGTCTGGCCGTAGATTTGGTCCAGAGAGGGGTCTCAATCTGGGTTGAAAGTACGGCTGAACATACGGTCCGTATGTTTTATACGGCCAGTATGTTTGGCCGTATAATGCCTAGTCACTCCGATCTCGTTCTCGTCGACTCGTTTGATCTCCAATCCTTATGGAAACCTTCTTGGAACTTGTTTACCACCTCATTAAAAATCTAAGGGACGTTATAACTCTTCTTCAAAGCCTCATTAAATCATCATTAACTTGTTACTCGTAAATCCTTTCCGTTACACATAATATGCCTTGCCTTCTCTTGGCAACTTTCTCGTCTAACATTGAATGTCTTTGAAATCTTACTCAAGGTCATCAAATGTCATTCCTTACTTATTGTAATACCGTACACTTCGTACTCTTCGTTAGTCTACTCACTGTGTATCAATGGAGTTTTTTTTTTCGAGGTGTAACAATTTCCCTTTTTTCATTTGAGGGAACCTTTCTTTTCGGAAATGAACCCAAACCCAATCATCGGGTTGGAAGTCCACTTTTCTTCTCCCATGATTTTTTCTCTTGGCTACCTTGGTGTTGACCTTGTCAATGCTCTCCTTTACCTTGGCATGGATTTTTATCATTTTGGCCGCCCTTTGTTTTGCATCTAAACTCACAACAATATCACTAGACAAAAGGGGTAAGGTTAAAGGAATCAAAGGATTAAAGCCATAACATACTTCAAATAGAGTCATGCCAATAGAGGAATGTAGGGAAGGATTGTAAGCAAACTCAATTAAAGGTAAACGGTCCTCCCAAGAAGTGGGCTTTTCCCTAATCATACATCTAAGCATACCCCCTAGAGTCCTATTCACTACTTCAGTTTGACTATCCGTTTCAGGGTGGGAAGAAGTAGAGAACATGAGCTTGGTACCAAGTGTGCCCCAAAGACTCTTCCAAAAATGACTAAGGAATTTGGAATCCCTATCACTAACAATAGTGCGGGGGACTCCATGCAAGTTAAGAACGTAATTCGCAAACAAGGAAGCTACATAAGATGCATCGTCACACTTATGACATGGTATATAATGAGACATTTTTGAAAATCTATCAACCACCACAAATATGCTATCATGACCCCTTTTGGTTCTTGGAAGACCCAATATGAAATCCATAGAAATATCAATCCAAGGACCAATAGGAGTGGGAAGGGGAGTATACATACCTTGAGGCCGAGTCTTTGATTTGGCTTGTTTGCACTCCAAGCATTGCCCACAAAACTTCTCCACATCATGCCTCATCTTGGGCCAATAGAATTGTTCCAAGAGAATGTCAAGTGTTTTGGACACTCCAAAGTGTCCCATCATACCTCCACTATGGGCTTCCCTCACAAATAACTCTCTCCAAGAGCTCATAGGAACACAAGCCTTACCATCTTTGAACAAGAACCCATCAACAAGTTGGAACCGGTTAACCCTCTTCGCTTGAGTCAACTCTTCAGAAACTTCCTTGAAATCGGGGTCTTGAGAATAGAACCTCTTAAGGCTTTCAAACCTTATCATCCTAGTTGTCATGGTATTTAGCAACACATACCTTCTAGATAAAGCATCCGCCACCACATTTTCTTTACCTTTTTTGTATTGAATCACATAAGCGAAAGCTTCAATGAGTTCTACCCACTTGGCATGTCTCTTGTTGAGCTTGGATTGGCTCTTTAAATGTTTCAAAGATTCATGATCTGAACGAATCACAAATTCCTTGTTCCATAAATAATGTTGCCAATGGGTCAACACCCTCACAAGTGCATACAATTCCTTGTCATAGGTAGAGTAGTTCAATGCCGCCCCTTTAAGCTTCTCACTAAAATAGGCCAATGGTTTTCCTTCTTGCATCAAGACCCCACCTATGCCAACCCCGGAAGCATCACACTCAACCTCAAATGTTTTCTCAAAATTGGGTAATTGTAACAAAGGTGATGCGCTCAACATAGACTTCAATTCTTGGAACGCCTTTTCTTGTTCTTCCCCCCACACAAAAGGAACATCTTTTTTGATCAATTCGGTTAAGGGGGAGGCAATGGTACTAAACCCCTTCACAAAACGTCTATAGAAACTTGCCAACCCATAAAAACTCCTCACATCGGTTGCATTTTTAGGAGTTGGCCAAGTTCTAACGGACTCCACCTTTTCTTCATCAACTTCTACACCATTCACACTCACAACAAAACCCAAGAATACCACTTTGTCAACCCCAAACACACACTTCTTGAGATTAGCAAACAATCTTTCACGCAACAAGACATCAAATACTTGCCTCAAATGGTTCACATGTTCTTCCATTGATTTGCTATACACAAGAATATCGTCAAAGTAGACAACAACAAATTTATTGATAAAGGGTTTCAACACATATTTCATTAAGCGCATAAAGGTACTAGGTGCAATGGTTAGGCCGAATAGCATAACAAGCCACTCATATAGACCAAACTTGGTCTTGAAGGCCGTTTTCCACTCATCACCGGGATTCATTCGAATTTGGTGATAGCCACTTCTAAGATCAATTTTAGAAAACACAATTGAGCCACAAATATCATCCAACATATCATCGAGTCTAAGAATAGGATGGCGATACTTTATCATGATTTTGTTGACGGCTCGACAATCAATGCACATCCTCCAAGTGCCATCCTTCTTTGGAACAAGAATCACCGGCATGGCACATGGACTAAGGCTTTCCTTCACTAGACCTTTTCTAGAAGCTCTTCAACTTGTTTTTGCAATTCTTTTGTTTCCTTCGGATTGCTTTTATATGCCAGTTTGTTGGGAATTTGTGATCACGGTACGAAGTCAATTTGATGTTCAATACCTCTCAATAGAGGCAATCCTTTTGACATTTCTTCCGAAAAGAGCTCATCATATTCTTACAAAAGAAAAGTCACAATACTAGGCAAAATGCTAATATCTTGGTTAGTATGCAAAAGTACATCTTTGTTCACTAGGCACACCATGAAGTGCCTCTCATCAACTCCTTTCAAGCAATTTCTTGGCCGAGCCAACATGCATCTCTTGAGTCCATCTTGAGATGACCCTTCTCCACCAATAGCCACTAAGGCTCCCTTCTCATGCTTCTCCATTTCCTCCACTTGAACCCTTTCTCGGAGTTCTTTCATGATTCTATAATCTTCACTCACTTGATAGGGTGTCAATGGAGCAAGAACAAACTTTCATCCCCCATGTACAAATGAATACTTGTTGGACCTTCCACTATGTTGCGCATCCCTATCAAATTGCCAAGGCCTACCAAGCAATATGTGACAAGCTTGCATTGGTACCACATCACATAAAAGTTCATCTTGATACCTCCCAATGCTAAATTTAATAACGACTTGCTTGGTCACCCTCATTTCACCACAGTCATTGAACCATTGGAGTTTGTAGAGACTAGGATGTCTCCTTGTAGGGAATTTCATATTTTCTACCAAAAATTGGCTTACCGCGTTTGTGCAACTCCCTCCATCAATTATCAATGAAAAAACCTTGTCCACTACCTTACATCTCGCATGGAATAAGTTCTCCCTTTGGTCACTCTCCTCCCTAGCTAATGCCCCCATGGCTCTTCTAGCTACAATAGCAAAGTTTAGCTTCTCCTCCATTCGCTCCTCCACATCACTCTCGGATTCACCCTCATTCTCACTCTTTTCTCCCTCATTATCATTACCAACCCCGCCTTCATCTTCCTCATCGGTTTGGTACCCATCTCTCAAGATCATAATTGTCCTTCTATTAGGACACTCACTCACAATGTGCCCTCTACCTCGGCATTTGAAGCATTGAATGGTAGAAGGACGAGGGAAGTTAGGTTTAGCATTGTTACCTCTTTTGGCTTGGTCGTCTCCTCTAGCTTTGTAGTCAAACTTGGCTTGAGGAGTGAAAGTAGTGATCTTGGGCTTCTCCCAAGTGGACGTCTTCCACTTCTCTTTCCCTTTGCTCCAAGTTGAAGATGGAGTGCTCTTGGCTTTGTAAGCCTTTTCGTCTTTCAAATCCATTTCAACCTTGGAAGCATCATGAAAAGCTTCCTCTAAGCTATTATAAGTTTGTAGCCTCGTGGGTTTGGAAATCTCCCAATTTAAGTTGGCTACAAATCTTATGAGATTGTAATTCAAGTGCTCCTCAATCTTGAACTTCATCCTCAAGTTTTTGAATTCATCAAAATACTCCTCAACGCTCTTGGAGCCTTGCTTCAACATGTATACCTTCTTGAGCACCTCTTGATAGTACGTAGGAGGTAGATACCTCGCTTCCATGAGCTCAATCAACTCATCCCAAGTAGGAATGTCAAAAATTTGGCGTTGAGCTCTATCCCGCTTCTTGGATTCCCACCAAGTTGATGCATATCCCTCAAATTGGGTGAGGGCATACCTTGCTTTCAAAGCTTCCGGCACATTGTTGGTGAGGAATATCCTCTCACTTTGCAACTTTCACTCAAGGAACTCTTCTGGGTCATTACTTCTTTTGAATCTAGGAAATGTTACCTTCATGGTATTCAAGTTTTGATCATTGTCCCCACGTGCCTTATTTCCTTGCCATCTCCCACGGTCTTCATGACCTTGGAACCTCGCTTCATGGCCTTGAAACCTTACAAAACCTCCTTGAAAAAATTTTGAAATTCTGTTTTGGACGAATTTACTCGTGCTCTTAGGGTTTAACTTCTTGATAGTTGTTATTTTGGATGAAATTCGTGTTACTTGGAGTATTTGGGTGTTCTTGATCTGTTGATGAATCTGATTTTTTGTGTTTGAAGACTTGTGTTCTTGGATGTTCATAAGTTCAAGAAAAAGTTCATGAACTATTATTTTTAAAGTCCCCAATCGTGCCACTAGTTTAGGTGTCTTGGGTAATCTGTGGTGATATTTGGAAACTAGACATCATGATGGTCGTTTTAGTATATCATTTGAAGTGTTTTGAATACTTGTGTTCTTGAGTGTTCATAAAGATTTTGTGAATGTTCATGTGTGTTCTTGATAGTTTCAGCTTTACTATCTTTGTTTGATCTAATTTGGTGATAAGTTGAGCTTTCAAGGTATTAGGGAGTGTGAAAGCTATTTTGGAAGTCAAAGGGACTAGTCAAGAGTTAATTCCCAAGGAGTTGGTGCATTGAACCCCTCCAAAACGTGGAGAAGTAAAAAATCAGTTTGGGGTGTATGAAAGGGCTTAGAGGCAAACAAATTGTCAAACCATTAATTGACACAAGTTCCCAAGTCAATTCTTGGGAAGACAAACAGTCACCTTGAGAAAACAGTGTCCAAGTTCCTAATCACCTCTTGGGAAAACGAGAAGTCAAATGTGCAAGTCCCTAGTCATCTTTTGGGAAGACGAGAAGCTATCATTGAAACTTGTAGTAATTAAATTCCAAGATAAGTTGGTCAAAGGATATTAATTAGTAAGACTTAAGGGGCTACCTTGCACGTTTTAAGGGGGGTTGGGAAGCTTCTTAATCCTTTCTTTGTGACATAACTTCTAGCTAGTATCCATTGAGTAATTACCTACTCAAAGTTTACTAGTTCTTGAGCTATAACTTCTTTCGTGCCAATTCTTTTCAAA